>NC_142857.1:0-303030 GCF_061612785.1 Hesperophylax consimilis
TTATAAGAGCGTTAAATCATCGTAAAACAGTGAAAATACCAGAAAAACCTTATAAGAGCGTTAAATCGTCGTGAAACAGTGAAAACACCTGAAAAACCTTATAAGAGCGTTAAATCGTCGTCAAACAGTGAAAATATCAGAAAAACCATATAAGAGCGTTAAATCGTCTTAAAACGCTGTAAAATATAGAAAAAATATTTAAATGTGTTAAATCGTCGTATTACACTAAAAGTCATTGAAAAACCCTTAAAATTTGTCAAATCGTCGTAAAACAGTGAAAATACCAGATAAACCTTATAAGAGCGTTAAATTGTCGTAAAACAGTGAAAACACCAGAAAAACCTTATAAGAGCGATAAATCATCGTAAAACAGGGAAAATACCAGAAAAACCTTATGAGAGCATTAAATCGTCGTTAAAGAGTGGAAATACCAGAAAATCCTTATAAGAGTGTTAAATCATCGTAAATCAGTGGAAATACGAGAAAAACCTAAAAAAGAGCGTTTAATCGTCGTAAAACAGTGGTTACCAGAATAACCTTATAAGAGCGATAAATCATCGCAAAACAGTGAAAATACCAGAAATACCTTATGAGAGCGTTAAATCGTCGTTAAAAAGTGGAAATACCAGAAAAACCTTATAACAGCGTTAAATCATCGTAAATCAGTGGAAATACCAGAAAAACCAAAAAAAGAGCGTTAAATCGTCGTAAAACAGTGGTTACCAGAAAAACCTTATAAGAGCGTTAAATCATCGTAAAACAGTGAAAATACCAGAAAAACCTAATAAGAGCTTTCAATCGTTGTAAAACAGTGAAAATACCAGAAAAACTTTATAAGAGCGTTGAATCGTCGTCAAACAGTGAAAATACCAGAAAAACCTTATAAGAGCGTTAAATCGTCGTAAAAAAGTGAAAATACCAGAAAAACCTTAAAAGATCGTCGAATCGTCGTAAAGCAGTGAAAATACCAGAAAAACCTTATAAGAGCGTTAAATCGTCGTATAACAGTGATAATACCAGAAAAACCTTAAAAGAGCGTTAAATCGTCGTAAAACAGTGAAAATACCTGAAAAACCTTAAAAGAGCGTTAAATCGTCTTAAAACGCTGTAAAATATAGAAAAACCATTAAAAGTGTAAAATCGTCGTATTACACTAAAAATCATTGAAAAACCCTTAAAATTTGTCAAATCGTCTTAAAACAGTGAAAATACCAGATAAACCTTATAAGAGCGTAAAATTGTGGTAAAACAGTGAAAACACCAGAAAAACCTAATAAGAGCGTTGAATCATCGTAAAACAGTGAAAATACCAGAAAAACCTTATAAGAGCGTTAAATCGTCGTAAAACAGTGAAAACACCTGAAAAACCTTATGAGAGCGTTAAATCGTCGTCAAACAGTGAATATATCAGAAAAACCATATTAGAGCGTTAAATCGTCTTTAAACGCTGTAAAATATAGAAAAAGTATTGAAATGTGTTAAATCGTCGTATTACACTAAAAGCCATTGAAAAACCCTTAAAATTTGTCAAATCGTCGTAAAACAGTGAAAATACCAGATAAACCTTATAAGAGCGTTAAATTGTCGTAAAACAGTGAAAACACCAGAAAAACCTTATAAGAGTTATAAGAGTTAAACCTTATAAGACATTAAATCATCGTAAAACAGTGAAAATACCAGAAAAACCTTATGAGAGCGTTAAATCGTCGTTAAACAGTGGAAATACCAGAAAAACCTTATAAGAGCGTTAAATCATCGTAAATCAGTGGAAATACCAGAAAAACCTAAAAAAGAGCGTTTAATCGTCGTAAAACAGTGGTTACCAGAAAAACCTTATAATAGCGATAAATTATCGTAAAACAGTGAAAATACCAGAAAAACCTTATGAGAGCGTTTAATCGTCGTGAAACAGTGAAAACACCAGAAAAACCTTATAAGAGCGTTAAATCATCGTTAAACAGTGAAAATACCAGAAAAACCTTATAAGAGCGTTAAATCGTCGTGAAACAGTGAAAACACCTGAAAAACCTTATAAGAGCGTAAAATCGTCGTCAAACAGTGAAAATATCAGAAAAACCATATAAGAGCGTTAAATCGTCTTAAAACGCTGTAAAATATAGAAAAAATATTTAAATGTGTTAAATCGTCGTATTACACTAAAAGTCATTGAAAAACCCTTAAAATTTGTCAAATCGTCGTAAAACAGTGAAAATACCAGATAAACCTTATAAGAGCGTTAAATTGTCGTAAAACAGTGAAAACACCAGAAAAACCTTATAAGAGCGATAAATCATCGTAAAACAGTGAAAATACCAGAAAAACCTTATAAGAGTGTTAAATCATCGTAAATCGGTGGAAATACCAGAAAAACCTAAAAAAGAGCGTTTAATCGTCGTTAAACAGTGGTTACCAGAAAAACCTTATAAGAGCGATAAATCATCGCAAAACAGTGAAAATACCAGAAATACCTTATGAGAGCGTTAAATCGTCGTTAAAAAGTGGAAATACCAGAAAAACCTTATAAGAGCGTTAAATCATCGTAAAACAGTGAAAATACCAGAAAAACCTAATAAGAGCTTTCAATCGTTGTAAAACAGTGAAAATACCAGAAAAACTTTATAAGAGCGTTGAATCGTCGTCAAACAGTGAAAATACCAGAAAAACCTTATGAGAGCGTTAAATCGTCGTAAAAAAGTGAAAATACCAGAAAAACCTTAAAAGATCGTCGAATCGTCGTAAAACAGTGAAAATACCAGAAAAACCTTATAAGAGCGTTAAATCGTCGTATAACAGTGATTATACCAGAAAAACCTTAAAAGAGCGTTAAATTGTCGTAAAACAAAATACCAGAAAAACCTAATAAGAGCGTTCAATCGTTGTAAAACAGTGAAAATACCATAAAAACCTTCAAAGAGCTATAAATCGTCGTTAATTAGTGGAAATGACAGATTAACCTAATAAGGGCGTTAAATTGTCGCCAAACAGTGAAAACACCAGAAAAACCTTGTAAGAGCGTTGAATCGTCGTTAAACAGTGAAAAAACCTGAAAAACCTTATAAGAGCGTAAAATCGTCGTATCACAGTGAAAATACCAGAAAAACCTTAAAAGAGCGTTCAATTGTCGTAAAACAGTGAAAATACCAGAAAAACCTAATAAGAGCGTTCAATCGTTGTAAAACAGTGAAAATACCATAAAAACCTTCAAAGAGCTATAAATCGTCGTTAAACAGTGGAAATGACAGATTAACCTAATAAGGCCGTTAAATTGTCGCCAAACAGTGAAAACACCAGAAAAACCTTGTAAGAGCGTTGAATCGTCGTTAAACAGTGAAAAAACCTGAAAAACCTTATAAGAGCGATAAATCGTCGTAAAACAGTGGCAATACCAGATAAACCTTATAAGATCGTTGAATCGTCGTAAAAAAGTGGAAATACCAGAAAAGCCATATTAGAGCGTTAAATCGTCGTAAAACAGTGAAAATACCAGAAATACCTTAAAAGAGCGTTAAATCGTCGTGAAATAGTGGAAATACCAGAAAACCCTTATCAGAGCGTTAAATTGTCGTAAAACAGTGAAAACACCAGAAAAACCTTATAAGAGCGTTAAATCATCGCCAAACAGTGAAAATACCAGAAAAACCTTATAAGAGCGTTAAATCGTCGTAAAACAGTGAAAATACCAGAAAAACCTTAGAAGAGCGTTAAATTGTCGTCAAACAGTGAAAACACCAGAAAAACCTTATAAGAGCGTTAAATCATCGTAAAACAGTGAAAAAACCTGAAAAACCTTATAAGAGCGTAAAATCGTCGTATCACAGTGAAAATACCAGAAAAACCTTAAAAGAGCGTTCAATTGTCGTAAAACAGTGAAAATACCAGAAAAACCTAATAAGAGCGTTCAATCGTTGTAAAACAGTGAAAATACCAGAAAAACCTTAAAAGAGCGTTCAATTGTCGTAAAACAGTGAAAATACCAGAAAAACCTAATAAGAGCGTTCAATCGTCGTAAAACAGTGAAAATACCAGATAAACCTTAAAAGAGCGTTAAATTGTCGTAAAACAGTGAAAACACCAGAAAAACCTTATAAGAGCGATAAATCATCGTAAAACAGTGAAAATACCAGAAAAACCTTATGAGAGCATTAAATCGTCGTTAAACAGTGGAAATACCAGAAAAACCTTATAAGAGTGTTAAATCATCGTAAATCAGTGGAAATACCAGAAAAACCTAAAAAAGAGCGTTTAATCGTCGTAAAACAGTGGTTACCAGAAAAACCTTATAAGAGCGATAAATCATCGCAAAACAGTGAAAATACCAGAAATACCTTATGAGAGCGTTAAATCGTCGTTAAAAAGTGGAAATACCAGAAAAACCTTATAACAGCGTTAAATCATCGTAAATCAGTGGAAATACCAGAAAAACCAAAAAAAGAGCGTTAAATCGTCGTAAAACAGTGGTTACCAGAAAAACCTTATAAGAGCGTTAAATCATCGTAAAACAGTGAAAATACCAGAAAAACCTAATAAGAGCTTTCAATCGTTGTAAAACAGTGAAAATACCAGAAAAACTTTATAAGAGCGTTGAATCGTCGTCAAACAGTGAAAATACCAGAAAAACCTTATTAGAGCGTTAAATCGTCGTAAAAAAGTGAAAATACCAGAAAAACCTTAAAAGATCGTCGAATCGTCGTAAAACAGTGAAAATACCAGAAAAACCTTATAAGAGCGTTAAATCGTCGTATAACAGTGATAATACCAGAAAAACCTTAAAAGAGCGTTAAATTGTCGTAAAACAGAATACCAGAAAAACCTAATAAGAGCGTTCAATCGTTGTAAAAACAGTGAAAATACCATAAAAACCTTCAATGAGCTATAAATCGTCGTTAATTAGTGGAAATGACAGATTAACCTAATAAGGGCGTTAAATTGTCGCCAAACAGTGAAAACACCAGAAAAACCTTGTAAGAGCGTTGAATCGTCGTTAAACAGTGAAAAAACCTGAAAAACCTTATAAGAGCGTAAAATCGTCGTATCACAGTGAAAATACCAGAAAAACCTTAAAAGAGCGTTCAATTGTCGTAAAACAGTGAAAATACCAGAAAAACCTAATAAGAGCGTTCAATCGTTGAAAAACAGTGAAAATACCATTAAAACCTTCAAAGAGCTATAAATCGTCGTTAAACAGTGGAAATGACAGATTAACCTAATAAGGGCGTTAAATTGTCGCCAAACAGTGAAAACACCAGAAAAACCTTGTAAGAGCGTTGAATCGTCGTTAAACAGTGAAAAAACCTGAAAAACCTTATAAGAGCGATAAATCGTCGTAAAACAGTGGAAATACCAGATAAACCTTATAAGATCGTTGAATCGTCGTAAAACAGTGGAAATACCAGACAAGCCATATTAGAGCGTTAAATCGTCGTAAAACAGTGAAAATACCAGAAATACCTTAAAAGAGCGTTAAATCGTCGTGAAATAGTGGAAATACCAGAAAACCCTTATCAGAGCGTCTAATTGTCGTAAAACAGTGAAAACACCAGAAAAACCTTATAAGAGCGTTAAATCATCGTAAAACAGTGAAAATACCAGAATAACCTTATACGAGCGTTAAATCGTCGTAAAACAGTGGAAATACCAGAAAAACCTTAGAAGAGCGTTAAATTGTCGTCAAACAGTGAAAACACCAGAAAAACCTTATAAGAGCGTTAAATCATCGTAAAACAGTGAAAACACCAGAAAAACCTTATAAGAGCGTTAAATCGTCGTAAAACAGTGGAAATACCAGAAAAACCTTATAAGAGCGTTAAATCATCGTAAAACAGTGAAAATACCAGAAAAACCTTATAAGAGCGTTAAATCGTCGTTAAACAGTGGAAATACCAGAAAAACTTTATAAGAGCGTTTAATCGTCGTAAAACAGTGAAAATACCAGAAAAACCTTTTCAGAGCGATAAATCGTCGTAAAACAGTTAAAATACAAGAAAAACCTTATAAAAGCGTTAAATCGTCTTAAAACGCTGTAAAATATAAAAAAATATAAAAATGTGTTAAATCGTCGTATTACACTTAAAATCATTGAAAAACTCTTAAAATTTGTCAAATCGTCGTAAAACAGTGAAAATACCAGATAAACCTTATAAGAGCGTTCAATTTTCGTAAAACAGTGAAAACACCAGAAAAACCTTATAAGAGCGATAAATCATCGTAAAAAATTGAAAATACCAGAAAAACCTTATAAGAGCGTTAAAACGTCGGTAAACAGTGGAAATACCAGAAAAACCTTAAAAGAGCGTTAAATCGTCTTAAAACGCTGTTAAATATAGAAAAACCATTAACCCCTCCGAAAATCATGTAAGCACTTTAACTGTCTTTAACGAAATGACATTTTACGAAAACTTTTTGTTATTACCGCTTCACAATTAAAGCTCTATAAATGAAACATTTCTGATCGTAGCCGAATAGTAAAAACTGTTTTAGAAAAGTTACAAAATAAGCTTTCAAATTATTTTATTCCAAATAAATATAAGCATTTTTAAATATTAAAATTTAGAACGCAAACATTAAAAATAGGTTAAAAATGACTCACTTCATGTTTTTGGGTGAAAATGGTACTAAAATCACAGATTATGTAAACAAAAATATTTATTCTATTGTATATATGTGTAATAAACACTTTAATCACCTCATTTTTTTATCATTTCATATAAAAATATTTTATAAAAATTTAATATGTGAAGCGCGCGGCGCTACCGGCAGACATTTTGCGCGGGTAAAAATGTTGTGTCAATTATGCGACTGTCAGCAGATTCCTGTTTTGTATTTCCTCAGACAACTTGGTAGCGATGTGTAGCTTCATCTATAATCGACCTTTTAGTTTTTGTTTGAGGGATGTAACTAAAATAATAACGGAGTAAGAATGATTTCTATGGAGAGACACGCGTTGACGTGTAAACACGCTTATTGTACTTGACTGCTATCGTTATTTTATCGTGTATATCTGCTTACGTTGCTGACCGGAAGTGTAAAATCGTCGTATTACACTAAAAATCATTGAAAAACCCTTAAAATTTGTCATATCGTCGTAAAACAGTGAAAATACCAGATAAACCTTATAAGAGAGTTTAACCGTCGTAAAGCAGTGAAAACACCATAAAAACTTCATAAGAGCGTTTAATCATCGTATTACAGTGAAAATACCAGAAAAACTTTATAAGAGGGTTAGATCGTCGTAAAACAGTGAAAATACCAGAAAAACCTTATAAGAGCGTTAAATCGTCTTAAAACGCTGTAAAATAAAGAAAAACCATTAAAAGTGTAAAATCGTCGTATTACACTAAAAATCATTGAAAAACCCTTTAAATTTGTCAAATCGTCTTAAAACAGTGAAAATACCAGATAAACCTTATAAGAGCGTAAAATTGTGGTAAAACAGTGAAAACACCAGAAAAACCTTATAAGAGCGTTAAATCATCGTAAAACAGTGAAAATACCAGATAAACCTTATAAGAGCGTTAAATTGTCGTAAAACAGTGAAAACACCAGAAAAACCTTATAAGAGCGATAAATCATCGTAAAACAGTGAAAATACCAAAAAAACCTTATGAGAGCGTTAAATCGTCGTTAAACAGTGGAAATACCAGAAAAACCTTATAAGAGCGTTAAATCATCGTAAATCAGTGGAAATACCAGAAAAACCTTAAAAAGAGCGTTAAATCGTCGTTAAACAGTGGTTACCAGAAAAACCTTATAAGAGCGTTAAATCATCGTAAAACAGTGAAAATACCAGAAAAACCTTATAAGAGCGTTAAATCGTCGTAAAACAGTGAAAACACCTGAAAAACCTTATAAGAGCGTTAAATCGTCGTCAAACAGTGAAAATATCAGAAAAACCTTATAAGAGCGTTAAATCGTTGTAAAACAGTGAAAATACCATTAAAACCTTAAAAGAGCTTTAAATCGTCGTTAAACAGGGGGAAATGACAGATTACCCTAATAAGGGCGTTAAATTGTCGCCAAACAGTGAAAACACCAAAAAAACCTTGTAAGAGCGTTGAATCGTCGTTAAACAGTGAAAATACCTTAAAAACCTTATAAGAGCGTTAAATCGTCGTAAAACAGTGGAAATACCAGAAAAACCTTAAAAGAGCGTTAAATCGTCTTAAAACGCTGTAAAATAAAGAAAAACCATTAAAAGTGTCAAATCGTCGTATTACACTAAAAATCATTGAAAAACCCTTAAAATTTGTCAAATCGTCGTAAAACAGTGAAAATACCAGATAAACCTTATAAGAGCGTTAAATCGTCTTAAAACGCTGTAAAATAAAGAAAAACCATTAAAAGTGTCAAATCGTCGTATTACACTAAAAATCATTGAAAAACCCTTAAAATTTGTCAAATCGTCTTAAAACAGTGAAAATACCAGATAGACCTTATAAGAGCGTAAAATTGTGGTAAAACAGTGAAAACACCAGAAAAACCTTATAAGAGCGTTAAATCATCGTAAAACAGTGAAAATACCAGAAAAACCTTATAAGAGCGTTGAATCGTCGTCAAACAGTGAAAATACCAGAAAAACTATATAAGAGAGTTAAAATCGTCGTCAAACAGTAAAAATATCAGAAAAACCTTATAAGAGCGATAAATCGTCGTAAAACAGTGAAAATACCAGAAAAACCTTATAAAAGCGTCAAATCGTCTTAAACCGCTGTAAAATAAAGAAAAAAATATTTAAATGTGTTTAATCGTCGTATTACACTAAAAGTCATTGAAAAACCCTTAAAATTTGTCAAATCGTCGTAAAACAGTGAAAATACCAGATAAACCTTATAAGAGCGTTAAATTGTCGTAAAACAGTGAAAACACCAGAAAAACCTTATAAGAGCGTTAATTCGTCGTTAAACAGTGGAAATACCAGAAAAACCTTATTAGAGCGTTAAATCGTCTTAAAACGCTGTAAAATATAGAAAAACCATGAAAAGTGTTAAATCGTCGTATTACACTAAAAATCATTGAAAACCCTTAAAATTTGTCAAATCGTCTTAAAGCAGTGAAAATACCAGATAAACCTTATAAGAGAGTTTGACCGTCGTAAAACAGTGAAAACACCATAAAAACTTTATAAGAGCGTTAAATCATCGTGTAACAGTGAAAATACCAGAAAAACCTTATAAGAGGGTTAAATCGTCGTAAAACAGTGAAAATACCAGAAAAACCTAATCAGAGCGTTAAATCGTCTTAAAACGCTGTAAAATATAGAAAAACCATTAAAAGTGTAAAATCGTCGTATTACACTAAAAGTCATTGAAAAACCCTTAAAATTTGTCAAATCGTCGTTAAACAGTGAAAATACCAGATAAACCTTATAAGAGCGTTAAATCGTCTTAAAACGCTGTAAAATAAAGAAAAACCATTAAAAGTGTCAAATCGTCGTATTACACTAAAAATCATTGAAAAACCCTTAAAATTTGTCAAATCGTCTTAAAACAGTGAAAATACCAGATAGACCTTATAAGAGCGTAAAATTGTGGTAAAACAGTGAAAACACCAGAAAAACCTTATAAGAGCGTTAAATCATCGTAAAACAGTGAAAATACCAGAAAAACCTTATAAGAGCGTTGAATCGTCGTCAAACAGTGAAAATACCAGAAAAACTATATAAGAGAGTTAAAATCGTCGTCAAACAGTGAAAATATCAGAAAAACCTTATAAGAGCGATAAATCGTCGTAAAACAGTGAAAATACCAGAAAAACCTTATAAAAGCGTCAAATCGTCTTAAACCGCTGTAAAATAAAGAAAAAAATATTTAAATGTGTTTAATCGTCGTATTACACTAAAAGTCATTGAAAAACCCTTAAAATTTGTCAAATCGTCGTAAAACAGTGAAAATACCAGATAAACCTTATAAGAGCGTTAAATTGTCGTAAAACAGTGAAAACACCAGAAAAACCTTATAAGAGCGATCAATCATCGTAAAACAGATAAAATTCCAGAAAAACCTTATAAGAGCGTTAAATCCTCTTAAAACGCTGTTAAATATAGAAAAACCATTAAAAGTGTAAAATCGTCGTATTACACTAAAAATCATTGAAAAACCCTTTAAATTTGTCAAATCGTCTTAAAACAGTGAAAATACCAGATAAACCTTATAAGAGCGTAAAATTGTGGTAAAACAGTGAAAACACCAGAAAAACCTTATAAGAGCGTTAAATCATCGTAAAACAGTGAAAATACCAGATAAACCTTATCAGAGCGTTAAATTGTCGTAAAACAGTGAAAACACCAGAAAATCCTTATAAGAGCGATAAATCATCGTAAAACAGTGAAAATACCAAAAAAACCTTATGAAAGCGTTAAATCGTCGTTAAACAGTGGAAATACCAGAAAAACCTTATATGAGCGTTAAATCATCGTAAATCAGTGGAAATACCAGAAAAACCTTAAAAAGAGCGTTAAATCGTCGTAAAACAGTGGTTACCAGAAAAACCTTATAAGAGCGTTAAATCATCGTAAAACAGTGAAAATACCAGAAAAACCTTATAAGAGCGTTTAATCGTCGTAAAACAGTCAAAATACCAGAAAAACCTTAAAAGAGCGTTAAATTGTCGTAAAACAGTGAAAATACCAGAAAAACCTTATAAGATCGTTGAATCGTCGTAAAACAGTGAAATTACCAGAAAAACCTTATAAGAGCGTTAAATCGTCGTATAACAGTGATAATACCAGAAAAACCTTAAAAGAGCGTTAAATTGTCGTAAAACAGTGAAAATACGAGAAAAACCTAATAAGAGCTTTCAATCGTTGTAAAACAGTGAAAATACCATAAAAACCTAAAAAGAGCTTTAAATCGTCGTTAAACAGTGGAAATGACAGATTAACCTAATAAGGGCGTTTAATTGTCGCCAAACAGTGAAAACACCAGAAAAACCTTGTAAGAGCGTTGAACCGTCGTTAAACAGTGAAAATACCTGAAAAACCTTAAAAGATGGTTAAATCGACGTAAAACAGTGAAAATACCAGAAAAACCTTAAAAGAGCGTTAAATCGTCGTAAAACAGTGAAAATACCAGATAAACCTTATAAGAGCGTTAAATTGTCGTAAAACAGTGAAAACACCAGAAAAACCTTATAAGAGCGATAAATCATCGTAAAACAGTGAAAATACCAGAAAAACCTTATGAGAGCGTTAAATCGTCGTTAAACAGTGGAAATACCAGAAAAACCTTATAAGAGCGTTAAATCATCGTAAATCAGTGGAAATACCAGAAAAACCTAAAAAAGAGCGTTTAATCGTCGTAAAACAGTGGTTACCAGAAAAACCTTATAAGAGCGATAAATCATCGTAAAACAGTGAAAATACCAGAAAAACCTTATAAGAGCGTTTTATCGTCGTAAAACAGTCAAAATACCAGAAAAACCTTATAAGAGCGTAAAATTGTCGTTAAACAGTGAAAACACCAGAAAAACCTTATAAGAGCGTTGAATCGTCGTAAAACAGTAAAAATACCAGAAAAACCTTAAAAGAGCGTTAAATTGTCGGAAAACAGTGAAAATACCAGAAAAACCTTATAAGAGCGTTAAATCATCGTAAATCAGTGGAAATACCAGAAAAACCTTAAAAAGAGCGTTAAATCGTCGTTAAACAGTGGTTACCAGAAAAACCTTATAAGAGCGTTAATTCATCGTAAAACAGTGAAAATACCAGAAAAACCTTATAAGAGCGTTTAATCGTCGTAAAACAGTCAAAATACCAGAAAAACCTTAAAAGAGCGTTAAATTGTCGTAAAACAGTGAAAATACCAGAAAAACCTTATAAGATCGTTGAATCGTCGCCAAACAGTGAAATTACCAGAAAAACCTAATAAGAGCGTTAAATCGTCGTATAACAGTGATAATACCAGAAAAACCTCGTAAGAGCGTTGAATCGTCGTTAAACAGTGAAAATACCTGAAAAACCTTATAAGAGGGTTAAATCATCGTAAAACAGTGTAAACACCAGATAAACCTTATAAGAGCGTTAAATTGTCGTAAATTAGTGGAAATACCAGAAAAACCTAAAAAAGAGCGTTAAATCGTCGTAAAACAGTGGTTACCAGAAAAACCTTATAAGAAAGTTAAATCATCGTAAAACAGTGAAAATACCAGAAAAACCTTATAAGAGCGTTTAATCGTCGTAAAACAGTCAAAATACGAGAGAAAAACCTTATAAGAGCGTTAAATCCTCTTAAAACGCTGTTATATATAGAAAAACCATTCAAAGTGTAAAATCGTCGTATTACGCTAAAAATCATTGAAAAACCCTTTAAATTTGTCAAATCGTCTTAAAACAGTGAAAATACCAGATAAACCTTATAAGAGCGTAAAATTGTGGTAAAACAGTGAAAACACCAGAAAAACCTTATAAGAGCGTTAAATCATCGTAAAACAGTGAAAATACCAGATAAACCTTATAAGAGCGTTAAATCGTCGTTAAACAGTGGTTACCAGAAAAACCTTATAAGAGCGTTAATTCATCGTAAAACAGTGAAAATACCAGAAAAACCTTATAAGAGCGTTTAATCGTCGTAAAACAGTCAAAATACCAGAAAAACCTTAAAAGAGCGTTAAATTGTCGTAAAACAGTGAAAATACCAGAAAAACCTAATAAGAGCTTTCAATCGTTGTAAAACAGTGAAAATACCAGAAAAACCTTTTAAGAGCGTTAAATCGTCGTATAACAGTGATAATACCAGAAAAACCTCGTAAGAGCGTTGAATCGTCGTTAAACAGTGAAAATACCTGAAAAACCTTATAAGAGGGTTAAATCATCGTAAAACAGTGTAAACACCAGATAAACCTTATAAGAGCGTTAAATTGTCGTAAATTAGTGGAAATACCAGAAAAACCTAGAAAAGAGCGTTTAATCGTCGTAAAACAGTCAAAATACCAGAAAAACCTTATAAGAGCGTTAAATCCTCTTAAAACGCTGTTAAATATAGAAAAACCATTAAAAGTGTAAAATCGTCGTATTACACTAAAAATCATTGAAAAACCCTTTAAATTTGTCAAATCGTCTTAAAACAGTGAAAATACCAGATAAAACTTATAAGAGCGTAAAATTGTGGTAAAACAGTGAAAACACCAGAAAAACAGTGAAAAATCATCGTAAAACAGTGAAAATACCAGATAAACCTTATAAGAGCGTTAAATTGTCGTAAAACAGTGAAAACACCAGAAAAACCTTATAAGAGCGATAAATCATCGTAAAACAGTGAAAATACAAAAAAAACCTTATGAGAGCGTTAAATCGTCGTTAAACAGTGGAAATACCAGAAAAACCTTATAAGAGCGTTTAATCGTCGTAAAACAGTCAAAATACCAGAAAAACCTTAAAAGAGCGTTAAATTGTCGTAAAACAGTGAAAATACCAGAAAAACCTAATAAGATCGTTGAATCGTCGTAAAACAGTGAAATTACCAGAAAAACCTTATAAGAGCGTTAAATCGTCGTATAACAGTGATAATACCTGAAAAACCTTAAAAGAGGATTAAATCGACGTAAAACAGTGAAAATACCAGAAAAACCTTATAAGAGCGTTAAATCGTCGTAAAACAGTGAAATCACCTGAAAAACCTTATAAGAGCGTTAAATCGTTGTAAAACAGTGAAAATACCATAAAAACCTTAAAAGAGCTTTAAATCGTCGTTAAACAGTGGAAATGACAGATTTACCTAATAAGGGCGTTAAATTGTCGCCAAACAGTGAAAACACCAGAAAAACCTTGTAAGAGCGTTGAATCGTCGTTAAACAGTGAAAATACCTTAAAAACCTTATGAGAGCGTTAAATCGTCGTTAAACAGTGGAAATACCAGAAAAACCTTAAAAGAGCGTAAAATCGTTGTAAAACAGTGAAAATACCAGAAAATCCTTATAAGAGCGTTGAATCGTTTTCAAACAGTGAAAATACCAGAAAAACCTTAAAAGAGCGTTAAATCGTCGTTCAACAGTGAAAATACCAGAAAAACCTTATAAGAGCGTTAAATCATCGTAAAACAGTGAAAATACCAGAAAAACCTAATAAGAGCTTTCAATCGTCGTAAAACAGTGAAAATACCAGAAAAACCTTATAAGAGCGTTAAATCATCGTAAAACAGTGAAAATACCAGAAAAACCTAATAAGAGCTTTCAATCGTCGTAAAACAGTGAAAATACCAGAAAAACTTTATAAGAGCGTTGAATCGTCGTCAAACAGTGAAAATACCAGAAAAACCTTATTAGAGCGTTAAATCGTCGTAAAAAAGTGAAAATACCAGAAAAACCTTAAAAGATCGTCGAATCGTCGTAAAACAGTGAAAATACCAGAAAAACCTTATAAGAGCGTTAAATCGTCGTATAACAGTGATAATACCAGAGAAACCTTAAAATAGCGTTAAATTGTCGTAAAACAGAATACCAGAAAAACCTAATAAGAGCGTTCAATCGTTGTAAAACAGTGAAAATACCATAAAAACCTTCAAAGAGCTATAAATCGTCGTTAAACAGTGGAAATGACAGATTAACCTAATAAGGGCGTTAAATTGTCGCCAAACAGTGAAAACACCAGAAAAACCTTGTAAGAGCGTTGAATCGTCGTTAAACAGTGAAAAAACCTGAAAAACCTTATAAGAGCGTAAAATCGTCGTATCACAGTGAAAATACCAGAAAAACCTTAAAAGAGCGTTCAATTGTCGTAAAACAGTGAAAATACCAGAAAAACCTAATAAGAGCGTTCAATCGTTGTAATACAGTGAAAATACCATAAAAACCTTCAAAGAGCTATAAATCGTCGTTAAACAGTGGAAATGACAGATTAACCTAATAAGGGCGTTAAATTGTCGCCAAACAGTGAAAACACCAGAAAAACCTTGTAAGAGCGTTGAATCGTCGTTAAACAGTGAAAAAACCTGAAAAACCTTATAAGAGCGTAAAATCGTCGTATCACAGTGAAAATACCAGAAAAACCTTAAAAGAGCGTTCAATTGTCGTAAAACAGTGAAAATACCAGAAAAACCTAATAAGAGCGTTCAATCGTTGTAATACAGTGAAAATACCATAAAAACCTTCAAAGAGCTATAAATCGTCGTTAAACAGTGGAAATGACAGATTAACCTAATAAGGGCGTTAAATTGTCGCCAAACAGTGAAAACACCAGAAAAACCTTGTAAGAGCGTTGAATCGTCGTTAAACAGTGAAAAAACCTGAAAAACCTTATAAGAGCGATAAATCTTCGTAAAACAGTGGAAATACCAGATAAACCTTATAAGATCGTTGAATCGTCGTAAAACAGTGGAAATACCAGACAAGCCATATTAGAGCGTTAAATCGTCGTAAAACAGTGAAAATACCAGAAATACCTTAAAAGAGCGTTAAATCGTCGTGAAATAGTGGAAATACCAGAAAACCCTTATCAGAGCGTTAAATTGTCGTAAAACAGTGAAAACACCAGAAAAACCTTATAAGAGCGATAAATCATCGTAAAACAGTGAAAATACCAAAAAAACCTTATGAGAGCGTTAAATCGTCGTTAAACAGTGGAAATACCAGAAAAACCTTATAAGAGCGTTAAATCATCGTAAATCAGTGGAAATACCAGAAAAACCTTAAAAAGAGCGTTAAATCGTCGTTAAACAGTGGTTACCAGAAAAACCTTATAAGAGCGTTAAATCATCGTAAAACAGTGAAAATACCAGAAAAACCTTATAAGAGCGTTAAATCGTCGTAAAACAGTGAAAACACCTGAAAAACCTTATAAGAGCGTTAAATCGTCGTCAAACAGTGAAAATATCAGAAAAACCTTATAAGAGCGTTAAATCGTTGTAAAACAGTGAAAATACCATTAAAACCTTAAAAGAGCTTTAAATCGTCGTTAAACAGGGGGAAATGACAGATTACCCTAATAAGGGCGTTAAATTGTCGCCAAACAGTGAAAACACCAAAAAAACCTTGTAAGAGCGTTGAATCGTCGTTAAACAGTGAAAATACCTTAAAAACCTTATAAGAGCGTTAAATCGTCGTAAAACAGTGGAAATACCAGAAAAACCTTAAAAGAGCGTTAAATCGTCTTAAAACGCTGTAAAATAAAGAAAAACCATTAAAAGTGTCAAATCGTCGTATTACACTAAAAATCATTGAAAAACCCTTAAAATTTGTCAAATCGTCGTAAAACAGTGAAAATACCAGATAAACCTTATAAGAGCGTTAAATCGTCTTAAAACGCTGTAAAATAAAGAAAAACCATTAAAAGTGTCAAATCGTCGTATTACACTAAAAATCATTGAAAAACCCTTAAAATTTGTCAAATCGTCTTAAAACAGTGAAAATACCAGATAGACCTTATAAGAGCGTAAAATTGTGGTAAAACAGTGAAAACACCAGAAAAACCTTATAAGAGCGTTAAATCATCGTAAAACAGTGAAAATACCAGAAAAACCTTATAAGAGCGTTGAATCGTCGTCAAACAGTGAAAATACCAGAAAAACTATATAAGAGAGTTAAAATCGTCGTCAAACAGTAAAAATATCAGAAAAACCTTATAAGAGCGATAAATCGTCGTAAAACAGTGAAAATACCAGAAAAACCTTATAAAAGCGTCAAATCGTCTTAAACCGCTGTAAAATAAAGAAAAAAATATTTAAATGTGTTTAATCGTCGTATTACACTAAAAGTCATTGAAAAACCCTTAAAATTTGTCAAATCGTCGTAAAACAGTGAAAATACCAGATAAACCTTATAAGAGCGTTAAATTGTCGTAAAACAGTGAAAACACCAGAAAAACCTTATAAGAGCGTTAATTCGTCGTTAAACAGTGGAAATACCAGAAAAACCTTATTAGAGCGTTAAATCGTCTTAAAACGCTGTAAAATATAGAAAAACCATGAAAAGTGTTAAATCGTCGTATTACACTAAAAATCATTGAAAACCCTTAAAATTTGTCAAATCGTCTTAAAGCAGTGAAAATACCAGATAAACCTTATAAGAGAGTTTGACCGTCGTAAAACAGTGAAAACACCATAAAAACTTTATAAGAGCGTTAAATCATCGTGTAACAGTGAAAATACCAGAAAAACCTTATAAGAGGGTTAAATCGTCGTAAAACAGTGAAAATACCAGAAAAACCTAATCAGAGCGTTAAATCGTCTTAAAACGCTGTAAAATATAGAAAAACCATTAAAAGTGTAAAATCGTCGTATTACACTAAAAGTCATTGAAAAACCCTTAAAATTTGTCAAATCGTCGTTAAACAGTGAAAATACCAGATAAACCTTATAAGAGCGTTAAATCGTCTTAAAACGCTGTAAAATAAAGAAAAACCATTAAAAGTGTCAAATCGTCGTATTACACTAAAAATCATTGAAAAACCCTTAAAATTTGTCAAATCGTCTTAAAACAGTGAAAATACCAGATAGACCTTATAAGAGCGTAAAATTGTGGTAAAACAGTGAAAACACCAGAAAAACCTTATAAGAGCGTTAAATCATCGTAAAACAGTGAAAATACCAGAAAAACCTTATAAGAGCGTTGAATCGTCGTCAAACAGTGAAAATACCAGAAAAACTATATAAGAGAGTTAAAATCGTCGTCAAACAGTGAAAATATCAGAAAAACCTTATAAGAGCGATAAATCGTCGTAAAACAGTGAAAATACCAGAAAAACCTTATAAAAGCGTCAAATCGTCTTAAACCGCTGTAAAATAAAGAAAAAAATATTTAAATGTGTTTAATCGTCGTATTACACTAAAAGTCATTGAAAAACCCTTAAAATTTGTCAAATCGTCGTAAAACAGTGAAAATACCAGATAAACCTTATAAGAGCGTTAAATTGTCGTAAAACAGTGAAAACACCAGAAAAACCTTATAAGAGCGATCAATCATCGTAAAACAGATAAAATTCCAGAAAAACCTTATAAGAGCGTTAAATCCTCTTAAAACGCTGTTAAATATAGAAAAACCATTAAAAGTGTAAAATCGTCGTATTACACTAAAAATCATTGAAAAACCCTTTAAATTTGTCAAATCGTCTTAAAACAGTGAAAATACCAGATAAACCTTATAAGAGCGTAAAATTGTGGTAAAACAGTGAAAACACCAGAAAAACCTTATAAGAGCGTTAAATCATCGTAAAACAGTGAAAATACCAGATAAACCTTATCAGAGCGTTAAATTGTCGTAAAACAGTGAAAACACCAGAAAATCCTTATAAGAGCGATAAATCATCGTAAAACAGTGAAAATACCAAAAAAACCTTATGAAAGCGTTAAATCGTCGTTAAACAGTGGAAATACCAGAAAAACCTTATATGAGCGTTAAATCATCGTAAATCAGTGGAAATACCAGAAAAACCTTAAAAAGAGCGTTAAATCGTCGTAAAACAGTGGTTACCAGAAAAACCTTATAAGAGCGTTAAATCATCGTAAAACAGTGAAAATACCAGAAAAACCTTATAAGAGCGTTTAATCGTCGTAAAACAGTCAAAATACCAGAAAAACCTTAAAAGAGCGTTAAATTGTCGTAAAACAGTGAAAATACCAGAAAAACCTTATAAGATCGTTGAATCGTCGTAAAACAGTGAAATTACCAGAAAAACCTTATAAGAGCGTTAAATCGTCGTATAACAGTGATAATACCAGAAAAACCTTAAAAGAGCGTTAAATTGTCGTAAAACAGTGAAAATACGAGAAAAACCTAATAAGAGCTTTCAATCGTTGTAAAACAGTGAAAATACCATAAAAACCTAAAAAGAGCTTTAAATCGTCGTTAAACAGTGGAAATGACAGATTAACCTAATAAGGGCGTTTAATTGTCGCCAAACAGTGAAAACACCAGAAAAACCTTGTAAGAGCGTTGAACCGTCGTTAAACAGTGAAAATACCTGAAAAACCTTAAAAGATGGTTAAATCGACGTAAAACAGTGAAAATACCAGAAAAACTTTATAAGAGCGTTGAATCGTCGTCAAATAGTGAAAATACCAGAAAAACCTTATTAGAGCGTTAAATCGTCGTAAAAAAGTGAAAATACCAGAAAAACCTTTTAAGATCGTTGAATCGTCGTAAAACAGTGAAATTACCAGAAAAACCTTTTAAGAGCGTTAAATCGTGGTATAACAGTGATAATACCAGAAAAACCTCGTAAGAGCGTTGAATCGTCGTTAAACAGTGAAAATACCTGAAAAACCTTATAAGAGGGTTAAATCATCGTAAAACAGTGTAAACACCAGATAAACCTTATAAGAGCGTTAAATTGTCGTAAATTAGTGGAAATACCAGAAAAACCTAGAAAAGAGCGTTTAATCGTCGTAAAACAGTCAAAATACCAGAAAAACCTTATAAGAGCGTTAAATCCTCTTAAAACGCTGTTAAATATAGAAAAACCATTAAAAGTGTAAAATCGTCGTATTACACTAAAAATCATTGAAAAACCCTTTAAATTTGTCAAATCGTCTTAAAACAGTGAAAATACCAGATAAAACTTATAAGAGCGTAAAATTGTGGTAAAACAGTGAAAACACCAGAAAAACAGTGAAAAATCATCGTAAAACAGTGAAAATACCAGATAAACCTTATAAGAGCGTTAAATTGTCGTAAAACAGTGAAAACACCAGAAAAACCTTATAAGAGCGATAAATCATCGTAAAACAGTGAAAATACAAAAAAAACCTTATGAGAGCGTTAAATCGTCGTTAAACAGTGGAAATACCAGAAAAACCTTATAAGAGCGTTTAATCGTCGTAAAACAGTCAAAATACCAGAAAAACCTTAAAAGAGCGTTAAATTGTCGTAAAACAGTGAAAATACCAGAAAAACCTAATAAGATCGTTGAATCGTCGTAAAACAGTGAAATTACCAGAAAAACCTTATAAGAGCGTTAAATCGTCGTATAACAGTGATAATACCTGAAAAACCTTAAAAGAGGATTAAATCGACGTAAAACAGTGAAAATACCAGAAAAACCTTATAAGAGCGTTAAATCGTCGTAAAACAGTGAAATCACCTGAAAAACCTTATAAGAGCGTTAAATCGTTGTAAAACAGTGAAAATACCATAAAAACCTTAAAAGAGCTTTAAATCGTCGTTAAACAGTGGAAATGACAGATTTACCTAATAAGGGCGTTAAATTGTCGCCAAACAGTGAAAACACCAGAAAAACCTTGTAAGAGCGTTGAATCGTCGTTAAACAGTGAAAATACCTTAAAAACCTTATGAGAGCGTTAAATCGTCGTTAAACAGTGGAAATACCAGAAAAACCTTAAAAGAGCGTAAAATCGTTGTAAAACAGTGAAAATACCAGAAAATCCTTATAAGAGCGTTGAATCGTTTTCAAACAGTGAAAATACCAGAAAAACCTTAAAAGAGCGTTAAATCGTCGTTCAACAGTGAAAATACCAGAAAAACCTTATAAGAGCGTTAAATCATCGTAAAACAGTGAAAATACCAGAAAAACCTAATAAGAGCTTTCAATCGTCGTAAAACAGTGAAAATACCAGAAAAACCTTATAAGAGCGTTAAATCATCGTAAAACAGTGAAAATACCAGAAAAACCTAATAAGAGCTTTCAATCGTCGTAAAACAGTGAAAATACCAGAAAAACTTTATAAGAGCGTTGAATCGTCGTCAAACAGTGAAAATACCAGAAAAACCTTATTAGAGCGTTAAATCGTCGTAAAAAAGTGAAAATACCAGAAAAACCTTAAAAGATCGTCGAATCGTCGTAAAACAGTGAAAATACCAGAAAAACCTTATAAGAGCGTTAAATCGTCGTATAACAGTGATAATACCAGAGAAACCTTAAAATAGCGTTAAATTGTCGTAAAACAGAATACCAGAAAAACCTAATAAGAGCGTTCAATCGTTGTAAAACAGTGAAAATACCATAAAAACCTTCAAAGAGCTATAAATCGTCGTTAAACAGTGGAAATGACAGATTAACCTAATAAGGGCGTTAAATTGTCGCCAAACAGTGAAAACACCAGAAAAACCTTGTAAGAGCGTTGAATCGTCGTTAAACAGTGAAAAAACCTGAAAAACCTTATAAGAGCGTAAAATCGTCGTATCACAGTGAAAATACCAGAAAAACCTTAAAAGAGCGTTCAATTGTCGTAAAACAGTGAAAATACCAGAAAAACCTAATAAGAGCGTTCAATCGTTGTAATACAGTAAAAATACCATAAAAACCTTCAAAGAGCTATAAATCGTCGTTAAACAGTGGAAATGACAGATTAACCTAATAAGGGCGTTAAATTGTCGCCAAACAGTGAAAACACCAGAAAAACCTTGTAAGAGCGTTGAATCGTCGTTAAACAGTGAAAAAACCTGAAAAACCTTATAAGAGCGATAAATCTTCGTAAAACAGTGGAAATACCAGATAAACCTTATAAGATCGTTGAATCGTCGTAAAACAGTGGAAATACCAGACAAGCCATATTAGAGCGTTAAATCGTCGTAAAACAGTGAAAATACCAGAAATACCTTAAAAGAGCGTTAAATCGTCGTGAAATAGTGGAAATACCAGAAAACCCTTATCAGAGCGTTAAATTGTCGTAAAACAGTGAAAACACCAGAAAAACCTTATAAGAGCGTTAAATCATCGTAAAACAGTGAAAATACCAGAAAAACCTTATAAGAGCGTTAAATCGTCGTAAAACAGTGGAAATACCAGAAAAACCTTAGAAGAGCGTTAAATTGTCGTCAAACAGTGAAAACACCAGAAAAACCTTTTAAGAGCGTTAAATCATCGTAAAACAGTGAAAACACCAGAAAAACCTTATAAGAGCGTTAAATCGTCGTAAAACAGTGGAAGTACCAGAAAAACCTTATAAGAGCGTTTATTCATCGTAAAACAGTGAAAATACCAGAAAAACCTTATAAGAGCGTTAAATCGTCGTAAAACAGTGGAAATAACAGAAAAACCTTATAAGAGCGTTAAATCGTCGTTAAACAGTGGAAATACCAGAAAAACTTTATAAGAGCGTTTAATCGTCGTAAAACAGTGAAAATACCAGAAAAACCTTTTCAGAGCGATAAATCGTCGTAAAACAGTTAAAATACAAGAAAAACCTTATAAAAGCGTTAAATCGTCTTAAAACGCTGTAAAATATAAAAAAACATAAAAATGTGTTAAATCGTCGTATTACACTTAAAATCATTGAAAAACTCTTAAAATTTGTCAAATCGTCGTAAAACAGTGAAAATACCAGATAAACCTTATAAGAGCGTTCAATTTTAGTAAAACAGTGAAAACACCAGAAAAACCTTATAAGAGCGATAAATCATCGTAAAAAATTGAAAATACCAGAAAAACCTTATAAGAGCGTTAAAACGTCGGTAAACAGTGGAAATACCAGAAAAACCTTAAAAGAGCGTTAAATCGTCTTAAAACGCTGTTAAATATAGAAAAACCATTAACCCCTCCGAAAATCATGTAAGCACTTTAACTGTCTTTAACGAAATGACATTTTACGAAAACTTTTTGTTATTACCGCTTCACAATTAAAGCTCTATAAATGAAACATTTCTGAACGTAGCCGAATACTAAAAACTGTTTTGAAAAAGTTACAAAATAAGCTTTCAAATTATTATATTATAAATAAATATTAGCATTTTTAAATATTCAAATTTAGAACGCAAACATTAAAAATAGGTTAAAAATGACTCACTTCATGTTTTTAGGTGAAAATGGTACTAAAATCACAGATTATGTAAACAAAAATATTTATTCTTTTGTATATATGTGTAATAAACACTTAAATCACCTCATTTTTTTATCATTTCATATAAAAATATTTTATAAAAATTTAATATGTGAAGCGCGCGGCGCTACCGGCAGACATTTTGCGCGGGTAAAAATGTTGTGTCAATTATGCGACTGTCAGCAGATTCCTGTTTTGTATTTCAATAGACAACTTGGTAGTGATGTGTAGCTTGATCTATAATCGACCTTTTAGTTTTTGTTTGAGGGATGTAACTAAAATAATAACGGAGTAAGAACGATTTCTATGAAGAGACACGCGTTGACGTGTAAACACGCTTATTGTACTTGACTGCTATCGTTATTTTATCGTGTATATCTGCTTACGTTGCTGACCGGAAGTGTAAAATCGTCGTATTACACTAAAAATCATTGAAAAACCCTTAAAATTTGTCATATCGTCGTAAAACAGTGAAAATACCAGATAAACCTTATAAGAGAGTTTAACCGTCGTAAAGCAGTGAAAACACCATAAAAACTTCATAAGAGCGTTAAATTATCGTATAACAGTGAAAATACCAGAAAAACTTTATAAGAGGGTTAGATCGTCGTAAAACAGTGAAAATACCAGAAAAACCATATAAGAGCGTTAAATCGTCTTAAAACGCTGTGAAATAAAGAAAAACCATTAAAAGTGTAAAATCGTCGTATTACACTAAAAATCATTGAAAAACCCTTAAAATTTGTCAAATCGTCTTAAAACAGTGAAAATACCAGATAGACCTTATTAGAGCGTAAAATTGTGGTAAAACAGTGAAAACACCAGAAAAACCTTATAAGAGCGTTAAATCATCGTAAAACAGTGAAAATACCAGAAAAACCTTATAAGAGCGTTGAATCGTCGTCAAACAGTGAAAATACCAGAAAAACTATATGAGAGAGTTAAAATCGTCGTCAAACAGTGAAAATATCAGAAAAACCTTATAAGAGCGATAAATCGTCGTAAAACAGTGAAAATACCAGAAAAACCTTATAAAAGCGTCAAATCGTCTTAAACCGCTGTAAAATAAAGAAAAAAATATTTAAATGTGTTTAATCGTCGTATTACACTAAAAGTCATTGAAAAACCCTTAAAATTTGTCAAATCGTCGTAAAACAGTGAAAATACCAGATAAACCTTATAAGAGCGTTAAATTGTCGTAAAACAGTGAAAACACCAGAAAAACCTTATAAGAGCGATCAATCATCGTAAAACAGATAAAATTCCAGAAAAACCTTATAAGAGCGTTAAATCGTCGTTCAACAGTGAAAATACCAGAAAAACCTTATAAGAGCGTTAATTCGTCGTTTAACAGTGGAAATACCAGAAAAACCTTATTAGAGCGTTAAATCGTCTTAAAACGCTGTAAAATATAGAAAAACCATGAAAAGTGTTAAATCGTCGTATTACACTAAAAATCATTGAAAACCCTTAAAATTTGTCAAATCGTCTTTAAGCAGTGAAAATACCAGATAAACCTTATAAGAGAGTTTGACCGTCGTAAAACAGTGAAAACACCATAAAAACTTTATAAGAGCGTTAAATCATCGTGTAACAGTGAAAATACCAGAAAAACCTTATAAGAGGGTTAAATCGTCGTAAAACAGTGAAAATACCAGAAAAACCTAATCAGAGCGTTAAATCGTCTTAAAACGCTGTAAAATATAGAAAAACCATTAAAAGTGTAAAATCGTCGTATGACACTAAAAATCATTGAAAAACCCTTAAAATTTGTCAAATCGTCTTAAAACAGTGAAAATACCAGATAAACCTTATAAGAGCGTAAAATTGTGGTAAAACAGTGAAAACACCAGAAAAACCTTATAAGAGCGTTAAATCATCGTAAAACAGTGAAAATACCAGAAAAACCTTATAAGAGCGTTAAATCGTCGTAAAACAGTGAAAACACCTGAAAAACCTTATAAGAGCGTTAAATCGTCGTCAAACAGTGAAAATATCAGAAAAACCATATAAGAGCGTTAAATCGTCTTAAAACGCTGTAAAATATAGAAAAAATATTTTAATGTGTTAAATCGTCGTATTACACTAAAAGTCATTGAAAAACCCTTAAAATTTGTCAAATCGTCGTAAAACAGTGAAAATACCAGATAAACCTTATAAGAGCGTTAAATCGTCTTAAAACGCTGTTAAATAAAGAAAAACCATTAAAAGTGTAAAATCGTCGTATTACACTAAAAATCATTGAAAAACCCTTAAAATTTGTCAAATCGTCTTAAAACAGTGAAAATACCAGATAGACCTTATAAGAGCGTAAAATTGTGGTAAAACAGTGAAAACACCAGAAAAACCTTATAAAAGCGTTAAATCATCGTAAAACAGTGAAAATACCAGAAAAACCTTATAAGAGCGTTGAATCGTCGTCAAACAGTGAAAATACCAGAAAAACTATATAAGAGAGTTAAAATCGTCGTCAAACAGTGAAAATATCAGAAAAACCTTATAAGAGCGATAAATCGTCGTAAAACAGTGAAAATACCAGAAAAACCTTATAAAAGCGTCAAATCGTCTTAAACCGCTGTAAAATAAAGAAAAAAATATTTAAATGTGTTTAATCGTCGTATTACACTAAAAGTCATTGAAAAACCCTTAAAATTTAGCAAATCGTCGTAAAACAGTGAAAATACCAGATAAACCTTATAAGAGCGTTTAATTGTCGTAAAACAGTGAAAACACCAGAAAAACCTTATAAGAGCGATCAATCATCGTAAAACAGATAAAATTCCAGAAAAACCTTATAAGAGCGTTAAATCCTCTTAAAACGCTGTTAAATATAGAAAAACCATTAAAAGTGTAAAATCGTCGTATTACACTAAAAATCATTGAAAAACTCTTTAAATTTGTCAAATCGTCTTAAAACAGTGAAAATACCTGAAAAACCTTAAAAGAGGGTTAAATCGACGTAAAACAGTGAAAATACCAGAAAAACCTTATAAGAGCGTTAAATCGTCGTAAAACAGTGAAAATACCAGATAAACCTTATAAGAGCGTTAAATCGTCTTAAAACGCTGTGAAATAAAGAAAAACCATTAAAAGTGTAAAATCGTCGTATTACACTAAAAATCATTGAAAAACCCTTAAAATTTGTCAAATCGTCTTAAAACAGTGAAAATACCAGATAGACCTTATTAGAGCGTAAAATTGTGGTAAAACAGTGAAAACACCAGAAAAACCTTATAAGAGCGTTAAATCATCGTAAAACAGTGAAAATACCAGAAAAACCTTATAAGAGCGTTGAATCGTCGTCAAACAGTGAAAATACCAGAAAAACTATATGAGAGAGTTAAAATCGTCGTCAAACAGTGAAAATATCAGAAAAACCTTATAAGAGCGATAAATCGTCGTAAAACAGTGAAAATACCAGAAAATCCTTATAAAAGCGTCAAATCGTCTTAAACCGCTGTAAAATAAAGAAAAAATATTTAAATGTGTTTAATCGTCGTATTACACTAAAAGTCATTGAAAAACCCTTAAAATTTGTCAAATCGTCGTAAAACAGTGAAAATACCAGATAAACCTTATAAGAGCGTTAAATTGTCGTAAAACAGTGAAAACACCAGAAAAACCTTATAAGAGCGATCAATCATCGTAAAACAGATAAAATTCCAGAAAAACCTTATAAGAGCGTTAAATCGTCGTTCAACAGTGAAAATACCAGAAAAACCTTATAAGAGCGTTAATTCGTCGTTAAACAGTGGAAATACCAGAAAAACCTTATTAGAGCGTTAAATCGTCTTAAAACGCTGTAAAATATAGAAAAACCATGAAAAGTGTTAAATCGTCGTATTACACTAAAAATCATTGAAAACCCTTAAAATTTGTCAAATCGTCTTTAAGCAGTGAAAATACCAGATAAACCTTATAAGAGAGTTTGACCGTCGTAAAACAGTGAAAACACCATAAAAACTTTATAAGAGCGTTAAATCATCGTGTAACAGTGAAAATACCAGAAAAACCTTATAAGAGGGTTAAATCGTCGTAAAACAGTGAAAATACCAGAAAAACCTAATCAGAGCGTTAAATCGTCTTAAAACGCTGTAAAATATAGAAAAACCATTAAAAGTGTAAAATCGTCGTATGACACTAAAAATCATTGAAAAACCCTTAAAATTTGTCAAATCGTCTTAAAACAGTGAAAATACCAGATAAACCTTATAAGAGCGTAAAATTGTGGTAAAACAGTGAAAACACCAGAAAAACCTTATAAGAGCGTTAAATCATCGTAAAACAGTGAAAATACCAGAAAAACCTTATAAGAGCGTTAAATCGTCGTAAAACAGTGAAAACACCTGAAAAACCTTATAAGAGCGTTAAATCGTCGTCAAACAGTGAAAATACCAGAAAAACCTAATCAGAGCGTTAAATCGTCTTAAAACGCTGTAAAATATAGAAAAACCATTAAAAGTGTAAAATCGTCGTATGACACTAAAAATCATTGAAAAACCCTTAAAATTTGTCAAATCGTCTTAAAACAGTGAAAATACCAGATAAACCTTATAAGAGCGTAAAATTGTGGTAAAACAGTGAAAACACCAGAAAAACCTTATAAGAGCGTTAAATCGTCGTTAAACAGTGGAAATACCAGAAAAACTTTATAAGAGCGTTTAATCGTCGTAAAACAGTGAAAATACCAGATAAACCTTATAAGAGCGTTAAATCGTCGTTAAACAGTGGAAATACCAGAAAAACCTTATAAGAGCGTTAAATCATCGTAAATCAGTGGAAATACCAGAAAAACCTAAAAAAGAGCGTTTAATCGTCGTAAAACAGTGGTTACCAGAAAAACCTTATAAGAGCGATAAATCATCGTAAAACAGTGATAATACCAGAAAAACCTTATAAGAGCGTTTTATCGTCGTAAAACAGTCAAAATACCAGAAAAACCTTATAAGAGCGTAAAATTGTCGTTAAACAGTGAAAACACCAGAAAAACCTTATAAGAGCGTTGAATCGTCGTAAAACAGTAAAAATACCAGAAAAACCTTAAAAGAGCGTTAAATTGTCGTAAAACAGTGAAAATACCAGAAAAACCTTATAAGAGCGTTAAATCATCGTGAATCAGTGGAAATACCAGAAAAACCTTAAAAAGAGCGTTAAATCGTCGTTAAACAGTGGTTACCAGAAAAACCTTATAAGAGCGTTAATTCATCGTAAAACAGTGAAAATACCAGAAAAACCTTATAAGAGCGTTTAATCGTCGTAAAACAGTCAAAATACCAGAAAAACCTTAAAAGAGCGTTAAATTGTCGTAAAACAGTGAAAATACCAGAAAAACCTTTTAAGATCGTTGAATCGTCGCCAAACAGTGAAATTACCAGAAAAACCTAATAAGAGCGTTAAATCGTCGTATAACAGTGATAATACCAGAAAAACCTCGTAAGAGCGTTGAATCGTCGTTAAACAGTGAAAATACCTGAAAAACCTTATAAGAGGGTTAAATCATCGTAAAACAGTGTAAACACCAGATAAACCTTATAAGAGCGTTAAATTGTCGTAAATTAGTGGAAATACCAGAAAAACCTAAAAAAGAGCGTTAAATCGTCGTAAAACAGTGGTTACCAGAAAAACCTTATAAGAGCGTTAAATCATCGTAAAACAGTGAAAATACCAGAAAAACCTTATAAGAGCGTTTAATCGTCGTAAAACAGTCAAAATACCAGAAAAACCTTATAAGAGCGTTAAATCCTCTTAAAACGCTGTTATATATAGAAAAACCATCAAAAGTGTAAACTCGTCGTATTACACTAAAAATCATTGAAAAACCCTTTAAATTTGTCAAATCGTCTTAAAACAGTGAAAATACCAGATAAACCTTATAAGAGCGTAAAATTGTGGTAAAACAGTGAAAACACCAGAAAAACCTTATAAGAGCGTTAAATCATCGTAAAACAGTGAAAATACCAGATAAACCTTATAAGAGCGTTAAATTGTCGTAAAACAGTGAAAACACCAGAAAAACCTTATAAGAGCGATAAATCATCGTAAAACAGTGAAAATACCAAAAAAACCTTATGAGAGCGTTAAATCGTCGTTAAACAGTGGAAATACCAGAAAAACCTTATAAGAGCGTTAAATCATCGTAAATCAGTGGAAATACCAGAAAAACCTTAAAAAGAGCGTTAAATCGTCGTTAAACAGTGGTTACCAGAAAAACCTTATCAGAGCGTTAATTCATCGTAAAACAGTGAAAATACCAGAAAAACCTTATAAGAGCGTTTAATCGTCGTAAAACAGTCAAAATACCAGAAAAACCTTAAAAGAGCGTTAAATTGTCGTAAAACAGTGAAAATACCAGAAAAACCTTATAAGATCGTTGAATCGTCGTAAAACAGTGAAATTACCAGAAAAACCTTATAAGAGCGTTAAATCGTCGTATAACAGTGATAATACCAGAAAAACTTTAAAAGAGCGTTAAATTGTCGTTAAACTGTGAAAATACGAGAAAAACCTAATAAGAGCTTTCAATCGTTGTAAAACAGTGAAAATACCATAAAAACCTTAAAAGAGCTTTGAATCGTCGTTAAACAGTGGAAATGACAGATTAACCTAATAAGGGCGTTTAATTGTCGCCAAACAGTGAAAACACCAGAAAAACCTTGTAAGAGCGTTGAATCGTCGTTAAACAGTGAAAATACCTGAAAAACCTTAAAAGAGGGTTAAATCGACGTAAAACAGTGAAAATACCAGAAAAACCTTATAAGAGCGTTAAATCGTCGTAAAACAGTGAAAACACCTGAAAAACCTTATAAGAGCGTTAAATCGTTGTAAAACAGTGAAAATACCATAAAAACCTTAAAAGAGCTTTAAATCGTCGTTAAACAGTGGAAATGACAGATTAACCTAATAAGGGCGTTAAATTGTTGACAAACAGTGAAAACACCAGAAAAACCTTGTAAGAGCGTTGAATCGTCGTTAAACAGTGAAAATACCTTAAAAACCTTATAAGAGCGTTAAATCGTCGTAAAACAGTGGAAATACCAGAAAAACCTTAAAAGAGCGTAAAATCGTTGTAAAACAGTGAAAATACCAGAAAATCCTTATAAGAGCGTTGAATCGTTTTCAAACAGTGAAAATACCAGAAAAACTATATCAGAGAGTTAAATCGTCGTCAAACAGTGAAAATATCAGAAAAACCTTATAAGAGCGATAAATCGTCGTAAAACAGTGAAAATACCAGAAAAACCTTATAAGAGCGTCAAATCGTCTTAAAACGCTGTAAAATATAGGAAAAATATTTAAATCTGTTAAATCGTCGTATTACACTAAAAGTCATTGAAAAACCGTTAAAATTTGTCAAATCGTCGTAAAACAGTCAAAATACCAGAGAAACCTTATAAGAGCGTTAAATTGTCGTAAACAGTGAAAACAAAAGAAAAACCTTAAAAGAGCGATCAATCATCGTAAAACAGATAAAATACAAGAAAAACCTTATAAGAGCGTTAAATCGTCGTTCAACAGTGAAAATACCAGAAAAACCTTATAAGAGCGTTAAATTGTCGTTAAACAGTGAAAACACCAGAAAAACCTTATAAGAGCGTTGAATCGTCGTAAAACAGTAAAAATACCTGAAAAACCTTAAAAGAGCGTTAAATTGTCGTAAAACAGTGAAAATACCAGAAAAACCTTATAAGATCGTTGAATCGTCGTAAAACAGTGAAATTACCAGAAAAACCTTATAAGAGCGTTAAATCGTCGTATAACAGTGATAATACCAGAAAAACCTTAAAAGAGCGTTAAATTGTCGTAAAACAGTGAAAATACGAGAAAAACCTAATTAGAGCGTTCAATCGTTGTAAAACAGTGAAAATACCATAAAAACCTTAAAAAAGCTTTAAATCGTCGTTAAACAGTGGAAATGACAGATTAACCTAATAAGGGCGTTTAATTGTCGCCAAACAGTGAAAACACCAGAAAAACCTTGTAAGAGCGTTGAATCGTCGTTAAACAGTGAAAATACCTGAAAAACCTTAAAAGAGGGTTAAATCGACGTAAAACAGTGAAAATACCAGAAAAACCTTATAAGAGCGTTAAATCGTCGTAAAACAGTGAAAACACCTGAAAAACCTTATAAGAGCGATCAATCATCGTAAAACAGATAAAATACAAGAAAAACCTTATAAGAGCGTTAAATCGTCGTTCAACAGTGAAAATACCAGAAAAACCTTATAAGAGCGTTAAATCGTCGTTAAACAGTGGAAATACGAGAAAAACCTTATAAGAGCGTTTAATCGTCTTAAAACGCTGTAAAATAAAGAAAAACCATGAAAAGTGTTAAATCGTCGTATTACACTAAAAATCATTGAAAAACCCTTAAAATTTGTCAAATCGTCTTAAAACAGTGAAAATACCTGTTAAACCTTATAAGAGCGTTAAATTGTCGTAAATTAGTGGAAATACCAGAAAAACCTTATAAGAGCGATCAATCATCGTAAAACAGATAAAATACAAGAAAAACCTTATAAGAGCGTTAAATCGTCGTTCAACAGTGAAAATACCAGAAAAACCTTATAAGAGCGTTAAATCGTCGTTAAACAGTGGAAATACCAGAAAAACCTTATAAGAGCGTTAAATCATCGTAAAACAGTGAAAATACCAGAAAAACCTTATTAGAGCGTTTAATCGTCGTAAAACAGTCAAAATACCAGAAAAACCTTATAAGAGCGTAAAATTGTCGTTAAACAGTGAAAACACCAGAAAAACCTTATAAGAGCGTTGAATCGTCGTAAAACAGTAAAAATACCAGAAAAACCTTAAAAGAGCGTTAAATTGTCGTAAAACAGTGAAATTACCAGAAAAACCTTATAAGATCGTTGAATCGTCGTAAAACAGTGAAATTACCAGAAAAACCTTATAAGAGCGTTAAATCGTCGTATAACAGTGATAATACCAGAAAAACCTTAAAAGAGCGTTAAATTGTCGTAAAACAGTGAAAATACGAGAAAAACCTAATAAGAGCGTTCAATCGTTGTAAAACAGTGAAAATACCATAAAAACCTTAAAAAAGCTTTAAATCGTCGTTAAACAGTGGAAATGACAGATTAACCTAATAAGGGCGTTTAATTGTCGCCAAACAGTGAAAACACCAGAAAAACCTTGTAAGAGCGTTGAATCGTCGTTAAACAGTGAAAATACCTGAAAAACCTTAAAAGAGGGTTAAATCGACGTAAAACAGTGAAAATACCAGAAAAACCTTATAAGAGCGTTAAATCGTCGTAAAACAGTGAAAACACCTGAAAAACCTTATAAGAGCGTTAAATCGTTGTAAAACAGTGAAAATACCATAATAACCTTATAAGAGCGATAAATCGTCGTAAAACAGTGATAATACCAGAAAAACCTTATAAGAGCGTCAAATCGTCTTAAAACGCTGTAAAATATAGGTAAAATATTAAAATGTGTTAAATCGTCGTATTACACTAAAAGTCATTGAAAAACCGTTAAAATTTGTAAAATCGTCGTAAAACAGTGAAAATACCAGAGAAACTTTATAAGAGCGTTAAATTGTCGAAAACAGTGAAAACACCAGAAAAACCTTATAAGAGCGATCAATCATCGTAAAACAGATAAAATACAAGAAAAACCTTATAAGAGCGTTAAATCGTCGTTCAACAGTGAAAATACCAGAAAACCCTTATAAGAGCGTTAAATCGTCGTTAAACAGTGGAAATACGAGAAAAACCTTATAAGAGCGTTTAATCGTCTTAAAACGCTGTAAAATATAGAAAAACCATGAAAAGTGTTAAATCGTCGTATTACACTAAAAATCATTGAAAAACCCTTAAAATTTGTCAAATCGTCTTAAAACAGTGAAAATACCAGATAAACCTTATAAGAGCGTTAAATTGTCGTAAATTAGTGGAAATACCAGAAAAACCTTAAAAAGAGCGTTAAATTGTCGTAAAACAGTGGTTACCAGAAAAACCTTATAAGAGCGTTAAATCATCGTAAAACAGTGAAAATACCAGAAAAACCTTATAAGAGCGTTTAATCGTCGTAAAACAGTCAAAATACCAGAAAAACCTTATAAGAGCGTTAAATCCTCTTAAAACGCTGTTAAATATAGAAAAACCATTAAAAGTGTAAAATCGTCGTATTACACTAAAAATCATTGAAAAACCCTTTAAATTTGTCAAATCGTCTTAAAACAGTGAATATACCAGATAAACCTTATAAGAGCGTAAAATTGTGGTAAAACAGTGAAAACACCAGAAAAACCTAATAAGAGCGTTAAATCATCGTAAAACAGTGAAAATACCAGATAAACCTTATAAGAGCGTTAAATTGTCGTAAAACAGTGAAAACACCAGAAAAACCTTATAAGAGCGTTAAATCATCGTAAAACAGTGAAAATACCAAAAAAACCTTATGAGAGCGTTAAATCGTCGTTAAACAGTGGAAATACCAGAAAAACCTTATAAGGGCGTTAAATCATCGTAAATCAGTGGAAATACCAGAAAAACCTTAAAAAGAGCGTTAAATCGTCGTAAAACAGTGGTTACCAGAAAAACCTTATAAGAGCGTTAAATCATCGTAAAACAGTGAAAATACCAGAAAAACCTTATAAGAGCGTTTAATCGTCGTAAAACAGTCAAAATACCAGAAAAACCTTAAAAGAGCGTTAAATTGTCGTAAATCAGTGAAAATACCAGAAAAACCTTATAAGATCGTTGAATCGTCGTCAAACAGTGAAATTACCAGAAAAACCTTATAAGAGCGTTAAATCGTCGTATAACAGTGATAATACCAGAAAAACCTTAAAAGAGCGTTAAATTGTCGTAAAACAGTGAAAATTCGAGAAAAACCTAATAAGAGCTTTCAATCGTTGTAAAACAGTGAAAATACCATAAAAACCTTAAAAGAGCTTTAAATCGTCGTTAAACAGTGGAAAAGACAGATTAACCTAATAAGGGCGTTTAATTGTCGCCAAACAGTGAAAACACCAGAAAAACCTTGTAAGAGCGTTGAATCGTCGTTAAACAGTGAAAATACCTGAAAAACCTTAAAAGAGGATTAAATCGACGTAAAACAGTGAAAATACCAGAAAAACCTTATAAGAGCGTTAAATCGTCGTAAAACAGTGAAAACACCTGAAAAACCTTATAAGAGCGTTAAATCGTTGTAAAACAGTGAAAATACAATAAAAACCTTAAAAGAGCTTTAAATCGTCGTTAAACAGTGGAAATGACAGATTTACCTAATAAGGGCGTTAAATTGTCGCCAAACAGTGAAAACACCAGAAAAACCTTGTAAGAGCGTTGAATCGTCGTTAAACAGTGAAAATACCTTAAAAACCTTATAAGAGCGTTAAATCGTCGTTAAACAGTGGAAATACCAGAAAAACCTAAAAAGAGCGTAAAATCGTTGTAAAACAGTGAAAATACCAGAAAATCCTTATAAGAGCGTTGAATCGTTTTCAAACAGTGAAAATACCAGAAAAACTATATAAGAGAGTTAAATCGTCGTCAAACAGTGAAAATATCAGAAAAACCTTATAAGAGCGATAAATCGTCGTAAAACAGTGAAAATACCAGAAAAACCTTATAAGAGCGTCAAATCGTCTTAAAACGCTGTAAAATATAGGAAAAATATTTAAATCTGTTAAATCGTCGTATTACACTAAAAGTCATTGAAAAACCGTTAAAATTTGTCAAATCGTCGTAAAACAGTGAAAATACCAGAGAAACCTTATAAGAGCGTTAAATTGTCGTAAACAGTGAAAACACCAGAAAAACCTTATAAGAGCGATCAATCATCGTAAAACAGATAAAATACAAGAAAAACCTTATAAGAGCGTTAAATCGTCGTTCAACAGTGAAAATACCAGAAAAACCTTACAAGAGCGTTAAATCGTCGTTAAACAGTGGAAATACCAGAAAAACCTTATAAGAGCGTTTAATCGTCGTAAAACAGTCAAAATACCAGAAAAACCTTATAAGAGCGTAAAATTGTCGTTAAACAGTGAAAACACCAGAAAAACCTTATAAGAGCGTTGAATCGTCGTAAAACAGTAAAAATACCAGAAAAACCTTAAAAGAGCGTTAAATTGTCGTAAAACAGTGAAAATACCAGAAAAACCTTATAAGATCGTTGAATCGTCTTAAAACAGTGAAATTACCAGAAAAACCTTATAAGAGCGTTAAATCGTCGTATAACAGTGATAATACCAGAAAAACCTTAAAAGAGCGTTAAATTGTCGTAAAACAGTGAAAATACGAGAAAAACCTAATAAGAGCGTTCAATCGTTGTATAACAGTGAAAATACCATAAAAACCTGAAAAAGGTTTAAATCGTCGTTAAACAGTGGAAATGACAGATTAACCTAATAAGGGCGTTTAATTGTCGCCAAACAGTGAAAACACCAGAAAAACCTTGTAAGAGCGTTGAATCGTCGTTAAACAGTGAAAATACCTGAAAAACCTTAAAAGAGGGTTTAATCTACGTAAAACAGTGAAAATACCAGAAAAACCTTATAAGAGCGTTAAATCGTCGTAAAACAGTGAAAAAACCTGAAAAACCTTATAAGAGCGTTAAATCGTTGTAAAACAGTGAAAATACCATAAAAACCTTATAAGAGCGATAAATCGTCGTAAAACAGTGATAATACCAGAAAAACCTTATAAGAGCGTCAAATCGTCTTAAAACGCTGTAAAATATAGGTAAAATATTAAAATGTGTTAAATCGTCGTATTACACTAAAAGTCATTGAAAAACCGTTAAAATTTGTCAAATCGTCGTAAAACAGTGAAAATACCAGAGAAACTTTATAAGAGCGTTAAATTGTCGAAAACAGTGAAAATACCAGAAAAACCTTATAAGAGCGTTAAATCGTCGTATAACAGTGAAAATACCAGAAAAACCTTTAAAGAGCGTTAAATTGTCGTAAAACAGTGAAAATACCAGAAAAACCTAATAAGAGCGTTGAATCGTTGTAAAACAGTGAAAATACCATAAAAACCTTAAGAGAGCTTTAAATCGTCGTTAAACAGTGGAAATAACAGATTAACCTAATAAGTGCGTTAAATTGTCGCCAAACAGTGAAAACACCAGAAAAACCTTGTAAGAGCGTTGAATCGTCGTTAAACAGTGAAAATACCTGAAAAACCTTATCAGAGCGTTAAATCGTCGTTAAACAGTGGAAATACCAGAAAAACCTTATAAGAGCGTAAAATCGTTGTTCAACAGTGAAAATACCAGAAAAACCTTAGTAGAGCGTTAAATCGTCTTTAAACGCTGAAAAATATAGAAAAACCATTAAAAAGGTTAAATCGTCGTTTTACATCAAAAATCATTGAAAAACACTTAAAATTTGTCAAATCGTCGTTAAACAGTGGGAATACCAGAAAAACCTTATAAGAGCGTTTAATCGTCGTAAAACAGTGAAAATACAAGAAAAACCTTATCAGAGCGATAAATCGTCGTAAAACAGTAAAAATACAGGAAAAACCTTTTAAGAGCGTTAAATCGTCTTTAAACGCTGGAAAATATAGAAAAACCATTAAAAAGTGTTAAATCTTCTTATTTCACTAAAAATTATTGAAAACCCATTAAAATTTGTAAAATCATCGTCAAACAGTGAAAATACCAGAAAAACCTTATAAGGGCGCCAAATTGTGGTAAAACAGTGAAAACTCCAGAATAACCCTCTAAGAGCGTTAAATCATCGTAAAACAGTGAAAATACCATAAAAACCTTAGTAGAGCGTTAAATCGTCTTAAAACGCTGTAAAATATAAAAAAAAAACATTAAAAGTGTTGAATCGTCGTATTACATCAAAAATCATTGAAAAACACTTAAAATTTGTCAAATCGTCGTAAAACAGTGAAAATACCAGATAAACCTTATAAGAGCGATTAATCATCGTAAAACAGTGAAAATACCAGAAAAACCTTATAAGAGCGTTAAATCGTCTTTAAACGCTGGAAAATATAGAAAAACCATTAAAAAGTGTTAAATCTTCTAATTTCACTAAAAATTATTGAAAACCCATTAAAATTTGTAAAATCATCGTCAAACAGTGAAAATACCAGAAAAACCTTATAAGGGCGCCAAATTGTGGTAAAACAGTGAAAACTCCAGAATAACCCTCTAAGAGCGTTAAATCATCGTAAAACAGTGAAAATACCATAAAAACCTTATAAGAGCGTTAAATCGTCGTAAAACAGTGGAAATACCAGAAAAACCTTATAAGAGCGTTAAATTGTCGTCAAACAGTGAAAACACCAGAATAACCTTATAAGAGCGTTAAATCATCGTAAAACAGTGAAAATACCAGAAAAACCTTATAGGAGCGTTAAATCGTCGTAAAACAGTGGAAAACCAGTAAAACCTTATAAGAACGTTAAATCGTCGTAAAACAGTGAAAATACCAGAAAAAATTTATAAGAGCGTTAAATCGTCGTAAAACAGTAAAAATACCAGAAAAACCTTAGTAGAGCGTTAAATCGTCTTTAAACGCTGAAAAATATATAAAAACCATTAAAAAGGTTAAATCGTCGTATTACATCAAAAATCATTGAAAAACACTTAAAATTTGTCAAATCGTCGTTAAACAGTGGAAATACCAGAAAAACCTTATAAGAGCGTTTAATCGTCGTAAAACAGTGAAAATACCAGAAAAACCTTATCAGAGCGATAAATCGTCGTAAAACAGTAAAAATACAGGAAAAACCTTTTTTAGAGCGTTAAATCGTCTTAAAACGCTGTAAAATATAAAAAAACATTAAAAGTTTTAAATCGTCGTATTACATCAAAAATCATTGAAAAACACTTAAAATTTGTCAAATCGTCGTAAAACAGTGAAAATACCAGATAAACCTTATAAGAGCGTTTAATTGTCGTAAAACAGTGAAAACACCAGATAAACCTTATAAGAGCGATTAATCATCGTAAAACAGTGAAAATACCAGAAAAACCTTATAAGAGCGTTAAATCGTCGTTAAACAGTGAAAATACCAGAAAAACCTTATAAGAGCGTTAAATTGTCGTAAAACAGTGAAAACACCAGAAAAACCTTATAAGATCGATCAATCATAGAAAAAAATTGAAAATACCAAAAAAACCTTATAAGAGCGTTAAATCGTCGTTAAACAGTGGAAATACCAGAAAAACCTTATAAGAGCGTTTAACCGTCGTAAAACAGTGAAAATACCAGAAAAACCTTATCAGATCATTGTAACAATAATCGCAATGACAGCAGTTTGTGTTTAGCTCTCTAGAAAAGCTAAAAAGCTCTCTAGAAAGACAACCCATGCCTGTATTAACTGCAAAAAACCAGTTTGTCTTCAGTGTTCCAAGCCTCTATGTTCTGAGTGCCAGTAATTTTACATAAGTTTGATCCTTGTGAGAATTTTTATTCTATTTCTTTCAGAAGTTTTTTTATAACGTTTTGTTACCGTTTCTTTTATTAGCTAGGAAAAAATTATTGGTTTTGATTTTTGTAAGACCTACTATAATTAAGGAGCCTTAATATGATCTCAAGTCAATTAAGACTGAAAACTGACTAGGTTTGTTAAATTTGGAGATAATTATTCAAATATGAATAAAAGTTGATTATTTTTATTACTCGATCTTTTATTTATAAATACTTTATACATATAAACTCCTTGCTAAAGTCAGATTGGTCCAGGTTTGAAAATTAGAAGAATTTTATGAAGGGGTCTGTGTGACCCGACGTCCATGGGAGTGTGATTTTTTTTCACGTCCATAGTTAAAGGTTAAAACGCTGTAAAATAAAGAAAAAAATATTTAAATGTGTTAAATCGTCGTATTACACTAAAAATCATTGAAAAACCCTTTAAATTTGTCAAATCGTCGTAAAACAGTGAAAATACCAGATAAACCTTATAAAAGCGTTAAATTGTGGTAAAACAGTGAAAACACCAGAAAAACCTTATAAGATCGATAAATCATCGTAAAATAGTGAAAATACCAGAAAAACCTTATAAGAGCGTTAAATCGTCGTAAATCAGTGGAAATACCAGAAAAACCTTAAAAGAGCGTTAAATCGTCGTAAAACAGTGGTTACCAGAAAAACCTTATAAGAGCGTTAAATCATCGTAAAACAGTGAATTACCAGAAAAACCTTATAAGAGCGTTTAACCGTCGTAAAACAGTCAAAATACCAGAAAAACCTTATAAGAGCGTAAAATTGTCGTAGAAGAGTGAAAACACCAGAAAAACCTTATAAGAGCGTTAAGTCGTCGTAAAACAGTGAAAATACCAGAAAAACATAATAAGAGCGTTAAATAGTCGTAAAACAGTGAAAACACCAGAAAAACCTTACAAGATTTTAAATCGTCGTAAAACAGTGGATATACCAGAAAACCCTTATAAGAGCGTTAAATTGTCGTCAAACAGTGAAAACACCAGAAAAACCTTGTAATAGCGTTGAATCGTCGTTAAACAGTGAAAATACCTGAAAAACCTTATCAGAGCGTTAAATCGTCGTAAAACAGTGGAAATACCAGAAAAACCCTATAAGAGCGTAAAATCGTTATTAAACAGTGAAAATACCAGAAAATCCTTATAAGAGCGTTGAATCGTCGTCAAACAGTGAAAACACCAGAAAAACCTTATAAGAGCGATCAATCATCGTAAAACAGTGAAAATACCAGAAAAACCTTATAAGAGCGTTAAATCGTCGTTTAACAGTGAAAATATCAGAAAAACCTTATAAGAGCGTTAAATCGTCGTTAAACAGTGGAAATACCAGAAAAACCTTATAAGAGCGTTAAATCGTCTTAAAACGCTGTAAAATATAGAAAAACCATGAAAAGTGTAAAATCGTCGTATTACACTAAAAATCATTGAAAAACCCTTAAAATTTTTCAAATCGTCGTAAAGCAGTGAAAATACCAGATAAACCTTATAAGAGAGTTCAACCGTCGTAAAACAGTGAAAACACCATAAAAACTTTAAAAGAGCGTTTAATCATCGTATAACAGTGAAAATACCAGAAAAACCTTATAAGAGGGTTAAATCGTCGTAAAACAGTGAAAATACCAGAAAAACCTTATAAGAGCGTTAAATCGTCTTAAAACGCTGTAAAATATAAAAAAACCATAAAAAGTGTAAAATCGTCGTATTACACTAAAAATCATTGAAAAACCCTTCAAATATGTCAAATCGTCTTAAAACAGTGAAAATACCAGATAAACCTTATAAGAGCGTAAAATTGTGGTAAAACAGTGAAAACACCAGAAAAACCTTATCAGAGCGTTAAATCATCGTAAAACAGTGAAAATACCAGAAAAACCTTTTAAGAGCGTTAAATCGTCGTCAAACAGTGAAAACACCAGAAAAACCTTATAAGAGCGATAAATCATCGTAAAACAGTGAAAATACCAGAAAAATCTTATAAGAGCGTTTAATCGTCGTTAAACAGTGGAAATACCAGAAAAACCTTATAAGAGCGTAAAATCGTCGTAAATCAGTGGAAATACCAGAAAAACCTTAAAAGTGCGTTAAATCGTCGTAAAACAGTGGTTACCAGAAAAATCTTATAAGAGCGTTAAATCATCGTAAAACAGTGAAAATACCAGAAAAACCTTGTAAGAGCGTTTAATCGTCGCAAAACAGTCAAAATACCAGAAAAACCTTATAAGAGCCTAAAATTGGCGTTAAACAGTGAAAAGACCAGAAAAACCTTATAAGAACGTTGAATCGTCGTAAAACAGTAAAAATACCAGAAAAACCTTAAAAGAGCGTTAAATTGTCGTCAAACAGTGAAAATACCAGAAAAACCTAATAAGAGCTTTCAATCGTTGTAAAACAGTGAAAACACCAGAAAAACCTTATAAGAGCGATAAATCATCGTAAAACAGTGAAAATACCAGAAAAACCTTATAAGAGCGTTTAATCGTCGTTAAACAGTGGAAATACCAGAAAAACCTTATAAGAGCGTAAAATCGTCGTAAATCAGTGGAAATACCAGAAAAACCTTAAAAGTGCGTTAAATCGTCGTAAAACAGTGGTTACCAGAAAAACCTTATAAGAGCGTTAAATCATCGTAAAACAGTGAAAATACCAGAAAAACCTTGTAAGAGCGTTGAATCGTCGCAAAACAGTCAAAATACCAGAAAAACCTTATAAGAGCGTAAAATTGGCGTTAAACAGTGAAAAGACCAGAAAAACCTTATAAGAACGTTGAATCGTCGTAAAACAGTAAAAATACCAGAAAAACCTTATAAGAGCGTTAAATCGTCGTAAATCAGTGGAAATACCAGAAAAACCTTAAAAGAGCGTTAAATCGTCGTAAAACAGTGGTTACCAGAAAAACCTTATAAGAGCGTTAAATCATCGTAAAACAGTGAATTACCAGAAAAACCTTATAAGAGCGTTTAATCGTCGTAAAACAGTCAAAATACCAGAAAAACCTTATAAGAGCGTAAAATTGTCGTAGAAGAGTTTAAACACCAGAAAAACCTTATAAGAGCGTTGAATCGTCGTAAAACAGTGAAAAAACCAGAAAAACCTTATTAGAGCTTTAAATCGTCGTAAAAAAGTGAAAATACCAGAAAAACCTTATATGATCGTTGAATCGTCGTAAAACAGTGAAAATACCAGAAAAACCTTATAAGAGCGTTAAATCGTCGTATAACAGTGAAAATACCAGAAAAACCTTAAAAGAGCGTTAAATTGTCGTAAAACAGTGAAAATACCAGAAAAACCTAATAAGAGCGTTCATTCGTTGTAAAACAGTGAAAATACCATAAAAACCTTAAAAGAGCTTTAAATCGTCGTTAAACAGTGGAAATAACAGATTAACCTAATAAGGGCGTTAAATTGTCGCCAAACAGTGAAAACACCAGAAAAACCTTGTAATAGCGTTGAATCGTCGTTAAACAGTGAAAATACCTGAAAAACCTTATCAGAGCGTTAAATCGTCGTAAAACAGTGGAAATACCAGAAAAACCCTATAAGAGCGTAAAATCGTTATTAAACAGTGAAAATACCAGAAAATCCTTATAAGAGCGTTGAATCGTCGTCAAACAGTGAAAATACCAGAAAAACTATATAAGAGAGTTAAATCGTCGTCAAACAGTGAAAATATCAGAAAAACCTTATAAGAGCGATAAACCGTCGTAAAACAGTGAAAATACCAGAAAAACCTTATAAGACCGTCAAATCGTCTTAAAACGCTGTAAAATATAGAAAAACCATTAAAAAGTTTTAAATCGTCGTTTTACACTAAAAATCATTGAAACACCCTTAAAATTTGTCAAATCGTCGTAATACAGTGAAAACACCAGAAAAACCTTATAAGAGCGTTAAATCGTCTTTAAACGCTGGAAAATATAGAAAAACCATTAAAAAGTGTTAAATCTTCTAATTTCACTAAAAATTATTGAAAACCCATTAAAATTTGTAAAATCATCGTCAAACAGTGAAAATACCAGAAAAACCTTATAAGGGCGCCAAATTGTGGTAAAACAGTGAAAACTCCAGAATAACCCTCTAAGAGCGTTAAATCATCGTAAAACAGTGAAAATACCATAAAAACCTTATAAGAGCGTTAAATCGTCGTAAAACAGTGGAAATACCAGAAAAACCTTATAAGAGCGTTAAATTGTCGTCAAACAGTGAAAACACCAGAATAACCTTATAAGAGCGTTAAATCATCGTAAAACAGTGAAAATACCAGAAAAACCTTATAGGAGCGTTAAATCGTCGTAAAACAGTGGAAAACCAGTAAAACCTTATAAGAACGTTAAATCGTCGTAAAACAGTGAAAATACCAGAAAAAATTTATAAGAGCGTTAAATCGTCGTAAAACAGTAAAAATACCAGAAAAACCTTAGTAGAGCGTTAAATCGTCTTTAAACGCTGAAAAATATAGAAAAACCATTAAAAAGGTTAAATCGTCGTATTACATCAAAAATCATTGAAAAACACTTCAAATTTGTCAAATCGTCGTTAAACAGTGGAAATACCAGAAACACCTTATAAGAGCGTTTAATCGTCGTAAAACAGTGAAAATACCAGAAAAACCTTATCAGAGCGATAAATCGTCGTCAAACAGTAAAAATACAGGAAAAACCTTTTAAGAGCGTTAAATCGTCTTAAAACGCTGTAAAATATAAAAAAAACATTAAAAGTTTTAAATCGTCGTATTACATCAAAAATCATTGAAAAACACTTAAAATTTGTCAAATCGTCGTAAAACAGTGAAAATACCAGATAAACCTTATAAGAGCGTTAAATTGTCGTAAAACAGTGAAAACACCAGAAAAACCTTATAAGAGCGATTATTCATCGTAAAACAGTGAAAATACCAGAAAAACCTTATAAGAGCGTTAAATCGTCGTTAAACAGTGAAAATACCAGAAAAACCTTATAAGAGCGTTAAATTGTCGTAAAACAGTGAAAACACCAGAAAAACCTTATAAGATCGATCAATCATCGTAAAAAATTGAAAATACCAGAAAAACCTTATAAGAGCGTTAAATCGTCGTTAAACAGTGGAAATACCAGAAAAACTTTATAAGAGCGTTTAATCGTCGTAAAACAGTGAAAATACCAGAAAAACTTTATCAGATCATTGTAACAATAATCGCAATGACAGCAGTTTGTGTTTACACTTTGCTCTTGCAAAAAAACTAAAAAAAACCTCCGAATTCGTGTGCAAACAGTATTTATATGGAAAATTGAAGTGCCAAAAAAGTTTATTTGATAAAACAGTAATAAAATAATACTATTCTAGCGGATTCTAAACATTTTTATCGAAAGTTTTAAAACAACCTAAGATTGTGTTTGTTCTCATTGAAATGTCCATCCCACCGATGCCTGATGAATGCTGCCATCGGCGTAAAAAAAGAATGCTGGATAAGATGACGTCCCCACTACAAAAAAAGGCCTCGGAAATGATTTCTCCAGTGGTTGAAGATGAGGAATCTGACGGAGCATCGGACTATTCCGACGTGTCTGAAAATGAGAGTGAAATCCCAGTGTCCTCAGTCCAGATACTGAACGACACTGAAGCAAGTCTAAGAGCACTCCAAGATGTCCTTGCTGAAAAGCAGTCAAGAGTCTCAAAGGATCAACAACTGCGGATAAGCGCATATGTATCCGCTGTATTCAGATCAGTTGCACAGCTGTTATTGGAACGAGAGGGCTTCAAAGCTGATCTGGCAACAGTCAATGCCAAATTAATAGTGGCAAAGGGAGAGATCGCGATTGAAAAAGCAGAAAACCAACACAGGTTAGAAAAAATATTGCAGTTGGAGTCAGATCTAGGACCAGTGATGCGTAGAGTAGCCGATGCCACGGAAGCAAGCCTATCGTTTGCCGATATTGTGAAAAATGGCCCACAGAAGATGATACCATCAATCAACCGCTCAGGACTTAACGTTGGGACCCCCAAACCTGCTGTATGCATCTTCCCAAAGCTGGATTCTACAAAAGATAGCGACGATACGAAACAGCTTCTAAAAGATACATTACGACCATCAGAACTTGGAATCCGTGTGACGGGCATTAGGAGTATCCGAAACAAAGGCGTTGTAATCCATACTGCAACACAAGAAGATCAGGATAAAATACTGAAAACCCCATGTCTAGCAAACTCGGACACTCTAAGCGCTCGATTACCAACAAAACGGCTTCCAAGGGTGATTTTCTTCAACGTTCCTCGTGACCTAACGGACGAGTGCTTCCTAAAAAATGCCTTAACAGGAGCCCAGGACAAAGCAGGCCTAGATTTCGCAGTAAAAATTTGCAAGCTAAGTCACCTTGCTGGCGCTCGAACTGGATCAACTTGCCACCGGGTCTTCGAGGTTCCTGCCCACATTCGTCACGTGCTGGTGGAGCAGGGGAAAGTCTTTGTGGACTGGAATGTGTGCCGTGTTCGTGACTTCATTGGACTTACAGTGTGCTCCAAGTGCCAAATGATCGGACATTCCTTCAAGTTTTGCAAGGACCAGCAAAGATGTGGACACTGCGCAGGCGAAGGTCACGCCCGGATAAACTACCCAAAAGCCGCCGCCGAGCTTGTCTGCGCCACCTGTACAAGATTTGGGAAGCCCGCTGCACATCCGACTGGAGACAAGGACTCCTGCCCGGCCTACAAGGCTGCCCTTGCCAAGGACTTTGCAACCATTGATTATGGCGTCTAATTACATTGAAGAAGATGACGAGGTAGATTACGCAAATACTCATAATTTCTGTGATTGGCTAAAGTTTCATAGCAACTACAATATGGAAAATATTAATATTGTTCAGTTGAATGTTAGATCGATTTATAAATACTGGGATACTTTGAATGTCTACTTAAATACTTGTTTTTTATTTTTTTTTATTTTAAATACATAAACGGCTATACTGCCTTTTATAAATAAACATATAATAGAGTACAAAGTAAGAAAAATAATATTATTACATTATAGTAGTTTTAAACTTAAAAATAACATACAATTATTTTGTGTATCAGAACAAAAATAACAAAAAAAGAACAATGAGAAATATCATCATTTCATTTTAACATGTCCATATTGCGTATATATTACACTTCTACAATAAGCTCAACATTTATCGACAATATTAATTACTGTAACCTCCACCAATATAATGGTATTCAAAATACATTAGGAAGAATTCTTGATCTCGTTCTCTGTAATTTTTTGGTACGCGTAGCTCCCGCGAACGATCCGTTGGTTCCTGAGGATGCTCATCATAAATCCATCATTATCACTGCTGAGTTCGTTGAACCCCCGGTCATAAAGGAAAACTCAATTAAACGGCCCTCATTCCACAAGGCTAATTATGATGACATAAGAGATAGCCTGGCACAAGAAGATTGGAACGCACTTAACCTTACCGATTCCGTCAATCCTGCAGTATCGCATTTTTACAATATTATTAATAATTTGATCGCTGATAAGGTTCCATTGAGGCGTACTGGTAAATATTCCTACCCCCCGTGGTATAGCTCATCATTAATAAAACTTATTCGTGAAAAGCAGAAATTTCACAGACTATATACAACCTACAAGAACCCTTCCGATTACATTACTTTTTCAAGGCTACGCACCAGACAGAAAAAAATGGCAAAAAAGTGTCACGAAGACTTTATTAATAATGCTGAAGAGAATATCGCCAAAGATCCCAAGGCATTCTGGTCATATGTTAAATCAAAAAAACTATCAGCATCTATTCCTAGCGTATTAAATCTTAAGGATGTAACAGCCGAGGGTGGACAGGCAGTCTGTGATTTATTTGCTGATTACTTTCATTCTGTCTACGAACCGGCTGACCCTCTGGGGATTTCCTGCGATGACTCTGTAGTTAAGCAGGTTTGTGCGATGGGATCAGTTTTTATCGATGCTGACCTCGTGTCCAAATATTTAAAACGGCTCGATTCTAGCAAGGGAGCTGGGCCGGATGGTATCCCACCACTGTTCATTACCGAGTGCGCAAATCATTTGTCACTCCCGCTATCAATACTGTTTAATATATCGATCAAGACTGGTACATTTCCAGATATATGGAAAAGAGCCTACATCACACCAATTCATAAATCGGGAACTAAGTGTGAAGCAGATAATTATAGACCCATTTCCAAGCTTTGCATTTTTTCAAAGGTGTTCGAAAACATAGTCTATGACCAGTTATTCCCTGTGGTAAAGAATTCGATCAACGAATTTCAGCATGGATTCTTTGCAGGTCGCTCTGTTGCTACTAATCTTATAACTTTTACAAACTTCTTGTCTGCCTCCATGGATAAACGTGTGCAAGTTGATACAATCTATACCGACTATAGCAAGGCTTTTGACAAGATCAACCACAACATTCTGCTTAGAAAACTTGCTAATCATGGTATTCATGGAGATCTCCTTCGTTGGTTATCCTCATACGTAACAAATAGATCCCAGGCTGTGACAGTGGGTGGATTTTCCTCGGTCTGGAAAATCATTACTTCCGGTGTGCCTCAGGGGTCCATTTTGGGTCCTTTGCTTTTCTCTATCTATATTAATGATATTACGACATGTTTTCACAGCGCTCAAATTTTACTATTTGCTGACGGTATGAAGATATACCTTCCTATAAGCTCCCCGGACTGTTCTGCGCGTTTACAAGCAGATCTTGATCGACTGACGGATTACTGTCTCAGAAATAAGCTTTTTATCAATATTTCTAAATGTTGCAAAGTCACATTCACACGTAACCGTGTGAAAATACTGCATGATTACACCATTTCTGGATGGATTTTAACAAATAAAGACTATGTGCGTGATCTCGGGGTTTTCTTGGACTCTAAACTTACCTTTGATAAACACGTTGATAACATTGTCACCAAAGCATCAAAAAGTCTAGGTTTTGTACTGAGAACATGCAAATTTTTCAAAAATACTAAGACATATCTGACTCTCTACAATTCACATGTTCGTCCTCACCTGGAGTACTGTTCACCGGTTTGGAACCCGCGCTATATTGTTTATGTTAACAGGTTAGAAAGAGTTCAGGAACGATTTCTCAAATTCCTCAATTTTAAATCATTTAACATATACAACTCTTACGACGAAATCGAGAAACATTTTCGAATCACGAAACTACTCAACAGGAGGATTGTCGCTGATCAGATGCTCTTGTATAAAATTATTAACTCTAAAGTTGACTGCCCGGAGTTGCTGAACAAAATAAATTTCCATGCGCCAATTCGATACAGCAGACAAAATACCCTTTTCTACATTGATAGATGCAATACCAATTCCAACCAAAATGAATTTATGCAAAGGACATGTAACTACTATAATAATAAATTTGCAAATATAGACACTCGTGCTGACATATTCACTGCTAGTTACTATCACTACAGAATTTCATTGTATCACATTCTAACTCATATTAACCACTGTTAAAATGATTGTACCTAATATTTTAATATTACCTGCGTGGCAACTTTTCCTCATCCCTCTCCTCCCCTTTCCCGTTCCAACCCAAGTCTATTTAAGTATAGTTAAAATCACTTTTATTTATTGCTGTTTATGGTAGGCATATTATAGGTTTATCGTTTGCAGGTTAGTTTTATGTTTCTATATATATCTGTGAACATTAATAATTGGTCTGTTTTTTGTTATTCTCTTATGTATATTATATTACTAAGACTGTTAATGTTCCTAAAATAAATAAATAAATAAAATTACAATATGGAAAAATAATTTTTGAGTGCATGTTTATATTGCGCTAATTTTAAGAAATAAATGTCGCCGATGTTGGCATGTTCATTTTCCAATATGTGTAATCGACTGATTGGTGAGTAATAATGTGATAATTTATGTGTGTTATTATAGTAGAACGGTAGAGTCAGTCTATTGTTAGCGCGACCAGGGCAATGAAATCGTATTAGTTCTATTAAATCAGGGGTATCCAAGACCGAGTGAATTATTTTATATAATATTAATAGATCACAGATTTTTCTGCGATCTGATAAATTTACGAGATTAGTCCAGTTCAATAACAAATTATAGTCCAAGGATTCTCTTGGAATACCTAATTTAAAATTAATATACCTAAGGTATCTATGCTGGACTTTTTCAATAGCTTGAATATGGATATTGTAATGTGGAGCCCAAATCGTAGAGTTATATTCCAAAATGCTTCTCACTAGCGTTATGTATAAAATGCGAATAGTATCAATGTTACAAAATTGTTTGGTTATTCTAATAATAAATCCTAAAATCTTCATTGATCTATTAATAATATTAGTTATATGGCTAATAAATGTAAGTTTTGAGTTGAAAATAATACCTAGATCATTTATTGTTTCTACTGAGTTTAATATAATTTTGTCAAGATTGTATTCATAAATTGTCGGTTTCTTTATTTTATAAAATCTTATTATTTGACATTTACTAATGTTAAGTGCCAGTTTATTGCATATACACCAATTAAACAAGTTGTTTAAATTTTTTTCTAAAATTATGCAATCAGAAATATTTTTAATTTTTTTATATAATTTTAAATCATCAGCAAATAACAGGATATCAACATCGGAAGAAACGTCTACAATGTCATTAATAAATAAAATAAACAGAATTGGTCCTAAATGGGAGCCATGTGGCACACCACTAGTGGCAGAAAAGGCATCCGATATTACGTCATTTAACTTTACAAAAAGTTGCCTATTTGTTAAATAACTCTCTACCCATTTAAGAAAGTTCCCGGTTATACCCATACTCCTTAATTTATTTATCAATATTTTATGACAAACTTTATCGAACGCCTTGCTGAAGTCAGTATATATCGAATCTACTTGACATTTATCTGCAAAGGCATTTGCTATAAAGTTTTCATATATTAGTAGATTTGTCAGAGTTGATCTATTCTTCATGAAACCGTGTTGAAACCTTGTTATAATCCCATTTAATTTAAAACTAATTTTATCCAAAATAATTTTATCAAATAATTTTGGAATAGTTGACTGTATACACACAGGTCTATAGTTGCGTATATCGCATTTGTCACCTTTTTTAAATATGGGTGTGATGTAACTATTTTTCCATGCAATTGGAAAATATCCCGATGACAATGACATATTAAAAATTTAATAGAGGGGATACGACAAGGCATGTATACAGTGTTTCAATAGAATTGGTGGTATTTTGTCAGGACCCGAACTTTTTTTAATATCTAATTTGTTAATATGGGTTTTAATTTCATTTATATCTATGTGAATGTTAGAAATTTGTAAATTGATGTTGGATGAAAAAAAAGGAATTTCACTATTATCAATTGTGTTGTCATATACATCTTTAAAAAATGAAGCAAATAAATTAACAATAGTTTCTGCATTATTTCCATTTATGCCGTTATAATACATGCTAGCAGGTATATCTATTTCATTTCTTTTTAATGACTTTGAGTACTTCCATAAAGTGTTGATGTTGTTGGAAGCATATTCATGTGTTAATGTTATGTGAAACGGCTATAACACCGAATCTTGTCTGTCTGTATAATATTCCTGGATTTAATTGTTACAACTATTGCCGAACTAAAAAATCTGGAGGAGGTATATTGCTATATGTTCGAAATGAATTCACATTTCAACAGAAAACAATAGAAACAAATCATTTTGAATGTGTGCTTGGCTCTATGACACTTCCAAACAAGAGTATTTTAAACATCATAGCAATATACCGCCCCCCCAATTCTAGCCAACCACAATTTCTTTATGAAATATCTGCCATTCTGCATACTATAAGCCCCAAAGAAAATGTTTTACTTATAGGAGATATTAATCTAAACTTGTTAAATTGTCAAAACCCTATTATTATGGCATATGAAAATATAATGTCGGATAATTATTTAATCAAATGTATTTGTGACGTAACTAGAGAAGCAGTTTTAGCAGGAAAAGTTACTCGTACTTGTTTAGACCACATATTTGTCCGATTTAACAGTGGATGTAAACAAAGCGATTCTCTTTCCTCATGTGTATGTAATAATATTACTATAGCGGATCACTTTTTAACTGCAGTTAATATTAAATATAGTGCAAGGAAAGAAGCCCCAGAACACGGGGAAAGAATTTCGTTTTTATCGCAAAACAAAATCGACAAAAACATTCATAATTTTAAGTGGCACTCCTTGCTTGAGGAACAAGATTGCAATATACTATATAGTAAAATTATAAACAACTTTAAGAATTTGTATGAACAGAGTAAAATCGTTATGAATTATAAACCCAAAAAAGACCTCTGTCAATAAAACCTTGGATAACTTCTAATATCTTAGAAAACATAAAAAAAAAGATTCATTGTACAGAAGGTGGAAGAATTTTTCTAGCAATCAATTCTTTGAATTGGAATATAAAACTTTCAGAAATAAGGTGACAAAAGAAATTATTAAATGTAAGTCTACCTTTTTTAACAATAAATTCAAAAATTATTTTGGAAATACAAAAAAAACTTGGGATGAAATAAATAAATTATTAGGACGCAAGTCCAAAAGTAGTTGTGACGAAATAATCTCGAAATATATGTTAAATACGAATAATGAAGAAACCGTAGCAGATAAGTTTGTTGAATATTTTACAAATAGTGTTAGCTCTATGATACATAAATGTGATTATTTAGCATCGACCGTCAGGCCGAATGAAGTGCAACATAGTATGTACCTACCCAGAGCTACCTGCCAAGAAATCAATATTATTGTTAGCAAATTAAACAATTCAAAGTCACCAGGGATTGACAACATTCGAATGTTTGACATTAAGACACATATTAATATTTTAGGGCCTGTTATAACACACTTTATCAATTTAATTTTATCGCAAGCAGTAATACCAGATGAACTAAAAAGTAGCATCATTAGGCCAATTTACAAAGGGGGCAAACATACAGATATTCAAAATTATAGGCCAATAAGCATATTGCCAGCCCTAGAAAAAATACTTGAAAAATACATTTCCATAAAACTTAATAAATATCTAGAATCTTTCTCTTTGTTGGATCCCAACCAATATGGATTTCAAAAGAAAAAAAGTACGGAAATGCTGCTTCAGGAATTTTCAAATCACATAAATTATGAATTAAATCTAAAAAAACAAGTTTTGGTTTTATTCATAGATAACTCTAAGGCATTTGATACCATTGATACAAATAAACTATTAGAAACACTGGAGGCAATAGGAATTAGAGGAAAGCTGCTAGTTTTATTAAAAAATTTACTAACTGATCGACAAATAAGAGTAAAAATTCTTAAAAAATTTAGCAAAAGAAAATATATCTCAACAGGTGTTGCACAGGGGTCAATTCTAGGGCCAACCCTTTATATTATTTATGTCTCAATTATGAGAAAATTGTTTTCATTTGCTAAACATTTTGTATATGCAGACGATACGGCGCTCGTAATATCGCACGAAGATCTGGTTACTGCAATGAACCTTATGCAACATGATTTTACTGCCCTACTGAAATGGTCGCATGATGCAGGCCTCTTTATAAACGCCAAAAAAACTAAAATTATGCACATCAGATCTCCACACGCCAGATGTAATGTAATTCCTTCATTATATACACACACATTTGACTGCATACATAAAAATGTTGCACAGCCCTGTTCATGTGAAACCATTGATTTTGTCAAAAGTTATGTATATTTGGGTGTTACTATTGACTGCTACATGAAATGGGATGTACAAATTGCTAATGTTTGTAAACGTCTACGAGCTATTGTGGGTAGGATTTATAAAATAAAATATTTCGTGCCTATAAATACTTTAAAGTTAATCTACTTATCTCTGGCTGAATCCACTATACGTTATGGAATTACTTCTTGGGGACATTCTTGTAAAACTAATATAAGCTATATACAAACATTACAAAACTCCATTATAAAATTGTTAATCCATAAATATGACAATCAACACAGAAGTAACATTAAATTAATATACAAGTCTCTGAATATTTTACCTGTCAGAGGATTATTGTTTTATAATATTGTAAGTCAACATGTTATATTGTCTGATTCATTGTATAGGGAAAGAGTTTGCCATAAACATAACACAAGATTCACTCAAAATGAAGGACTGGTAGTTCCGAAATGTACTAATAAATATGGTGAAAGAACTTTGAACTATATAGTACCCAAAATGTTTAACTTATTACCAATGACAATTAAAAATAATAACATGTATACTGCTAATGTTAAATATAATCTAAGGAAATGGTTATTGGATAATAATGATCTATACTGATGCCCCTGAAATGGAATTCATATTCTTAGAAAATGGAAAAACAATTATTTTGTAATACCTGACTACCTACCTCTATTTATGAAACTATTGATGTACTTGTTGATAATACTAATTTGTTCATACATTTATTTTTACTTGCTTATTTTATAAGGCTTTTATGTTTTATGTTGATAATACTAATTTGTTCATACATTTATTTTTACTTGCTTATTATATAAGGCTTTTATGCTGCTATTTAAACTTTTCTGCAATGTAACCAATTTATGTAATTATGTACCGTTCAAATTGTATCTTATGAATGTATAAATGTTGTCTCTATGTCCCTGCTGACAAACTACATAAGTAGTTTAGCGGGTTTAAATGTGAATAAATAAAAAAAAATAAAAAAATAAAAAAAAGAGCGATAAATCGTCGTAAAACAGTAAAAATACAAGAAAAACCTTATAAGAGCGTTAAATCGTCTTAAAACGCTGTAAAATATAAAAAAACATTAAAAGTGTTAAATCGTCGTATTACATCAAAAATCATTGAAAAACACTTAAAATTTGTCAAATCGTCTTAAAACATTGAAAATACCAGATAAACCTTATAAGAGCGTTAAATTGTCTTAAAACAGTGAAAACACCAGAAAAACCTTATAAGAGCGATTAATCATCGTAAAACAGTGAAAATACCAGAAAAACCTTATAACAGCATTAAATCGTCGTTAAACAGTGAAAATACCAGAAAAACCTTATAAGAGCGTTAAATCGTCGTTAAACAGTGGAAATACCAGAAAAACCTTATAAGAGCGTTAAATCGTCTTAAAACGCTGTAAAATATAGAAAAACCATGAAAAGTGTTAAATCGTCGTATTACACTAAAAGTCATTGAAAAACCCTTAAAATTTGTCAAATCGTCGTAAAACAGTGAAAATACCAGATAAACCTTATAAGAGCGTAAAATTGTGGTAAAACAGTGAAAACACCAGAAAAACCTTATAAGAGCGTTAAATCATCGTAAAACAGTGAAAATACCAGAAAAACCTTATAAGAGCGTTAAATCGTCGTTAAACAGTGGAAATACCAGAAAAACCTTATAAGAGCGTTAAATCGTCGTTAATCAGTGGAAATACCAGAAAAACCTTAAATGAGCGTTAAATCGTCGTAAAACAGTGGTTACCAGAAAAACCTTATTAGAGCGTTAAATCATCGTAAAACAGTGAAAATACCAGAAAACCTTATAAGAGCGTTAAATCGTCGTAAAACAGTGAAAATACCAGAAAAACCATATAAGAGCGTTAAATCGTCTTAACGATGTCTTAGACAATTATTCATGTTTTGCGGTATTTAAACACAAAAATAAGGTTTTTCCACAATTTTTCAGGTAAAACGACGATTAAACACATAATTTCAGTTTTCATACAACTTTTGAGGTTTTATGACGTTTTTACACATGGTTTTTTAATGAATTTTTGTGTTTTACGACGTCTCACGATGTTTTAGACAATTTCTCATGTTTTGCGGTGTTTTAACACAAAAATAAGGTTTTTCGACAATTTTTCAGGTAAAACGACGATTCAACACATATTTTCAGTTTTCATACAACTTTTAAGGTTTTGTGACGTTTTTACACATGGTTTTTCAATGAATTTCTGTGTTTAACGACGTTTTACCATGTTTTAGACAATTTCTCATGTTTTGCGGTATTAAACACAAAAATAAGGTTTTTCGACAATTTTTCAGGTAAAACGACGATTCAACACATATTTTCAGTTTTCATACAATTTTTTAATTTGTGACGTTTTAACACATGGTTTTTCTATGAATTTCTGTGTTTTATTACGTTTTACTATGTTTGAGACAATTTCTCATGTTTTGAAGTATTTAAACACAAAAATAAGGTTTTTCGACAATTTTTCAGGTTAAACGACGATTATACACATTATTTCGTTATTTCTACAATTTTTGAGATTTTATGAAGTTTTTACACAGTTAGCAAGGTTTTTTAATGAATTTCTGTGTTTTACGACGTATTACGATGTCATAGACAATTTTTCATGTTTTGCGGTATTTAAACACAAAAATAAGGTTTTTCCACAATTTTTCAGGTTAAACCACGATTCAACACATAATTTTAGTTTTCATACAATTTTTGAGGTTTTATGACGTTTTTACACATCTTTTTTCAATGAATTTCTGTGTTTTACGACGTTTTACGATGTTTTAGACAATTTCTCATGTTTCGCGGCAGTTAAACACAAAAATAAGGTTTTTCTACAATTTTTCAGGTAAAACGACGATTAAACACATAATTCCGTTTTTTCTACAATTTTTGAGGTTTTATGACGTATTTACAAACAAAGCATGGTTTGTCAATGAAATTCTAAGTTTTAAGACGTTTTACGATGTCTTAGACAATTTTTCATGTTTTGCGGTATTTAAACACAAAAATAAGGTTTTTCCACAATTTTTCAGGTAAAACGACGATTAAACAAATAATTTCAGTTTTCATACAACTTTTGAGGTTTTATGACGTTTTTACACATGGTTTTTTAATGAATTTTTTTGTTTTACGACGTCTTACGATATTTTAGACAATTTCTCATGTTTTGCGGTATTTCAACACAAAAATAAGGTTTTTCCACAATTTTTCAGGTAAAACGACGATTAAACACATAATTTCAGTTTTCATACAACTTTTGAGGTTTAACGACGTTTTTACAAATGGTTTTTCAATGAATTTCTGTGATTTACGACGTTTTACCATGTTTTAGACAATTTCTCATGTTTTGCGGTATTTAAACACAAAAATAAGGTTTTTCGACAATTTTTCAGGTAAAACGACGATTCAACACATATTTTCAGTTTTCATACAATTTTTGAGGTTTTGTGACGTTTTTACACATGGTTTTTCTATGAATTTCTGTGATTTACGACGTTTTACTATGTTTGAGACAATTTCTCATGTTTTGCGGTGATCAAACACAAAAATAAGGTTTTTCAACAATTTTTCAGGTTAAACGACGATTATACCCATAATTTCGGTTTTTCTACAATTTTGGAGGTTTTATGACGTTTTTACACACTAAGCATGGTTTTTCAATGAATTTCTGTGTTTGACGACGTTTTACCATGTTTTAGACAATTTCTCATGTTTTGCGGTATTAAACACAAAAATAAGGTTTTTCGACAATTTTTCAGGTTAAACGACGATTATACACATTATTTTGTTTTTTCTACAATTTTTGAGATTTTATGAAGTTTTTACACAGTTAGCAAGGTTTTATAATGAATTTCTGTGTTTTACGACGTATTACGATGTCTTAGACCATTTTACATGTTTTGCGGTATTTTAACACAAAAATAAGGTTTTTCCACAATTTTTCAGGTAAAACCACGAATAAACACATAATTTTAGTTTTCATACAATTTTTGAGGTTTTATGACGTTTTTACAAATGGTTTTCAATGATTTTCTGTGTTTTACGACGTTTTACGATGTTTTAGACAATTTCTCATGTTTTGCGGCAATTAAACACAAAAATAAGGTTTTTCTAAGATTTTTCAGGTAAAACGACGATAATACACATAATTTCGTTTTTTCTACAATTTTTGAGATTTAATGACGTATTTACAAACAAAGCATGGTTTGTCAATGAATTTCAAAGTTTCACGACGTTTTACGATGTTTTAGACAATTTCTCATGTTTTGCGGCAATTAAACACAAAAATAAGGTTTTTCGACAATTTTTCAGGTTAAACGACGATTATACACATTATTTCGTTATTTCTACAATTTTTGAGTTTTCATGAAGTTTTTACACAGTTAGCAAGGTTTTTTAATGAATTTCTGTGTTTTACGACGTATTACGATGTCTTAGACAATTTTTCATGTTTCGCGGTATTTTAACACAAAAATAAGGTTTTTCCACAATTTTTCTGGTTAAACCACGATTCAACACATAATTTTAGTTTTCATACAATTTTTGAGGTTTTATGACGTATTTACAAACAAAGCATGGTTTGTCAATGAATTTCAAAGTTTTACGATGTCTTAGACAATTTTTCATGCTTTGCGGTATTTAAACACAAAAATAAAGTTTTTGGACAATTTTTCAGGTAAAACGACGATTATACACATAATTTCGGTTTTTCTAGAATTTTTGAGGTTTAATGACGTTTTTACACATAAAACATGGTTTTTCAATGAATTTCTGTGTTTTACGACGTATTACGATGTTTTAGACAATTTCTCATGTTTCTCGGTATTTAAACACAAAAATAATGTTTTTGGACAATTTTTCAGGTAAAACGACGATTATACACATAATATCGCTTTTTTTACAATTTTTGAGGTTTTTTGACGTTTTTACACATGAAGCATGGTTTTTCACTGAATTTCTGTTTTTTTTAAGACGTTTTACGATGTCTTAGACAATTTCTCACGTTTTGCGGTATTTAAACACAAAAATAAGATTTTTCGACAATTTTTCAGGTAAAACGACGATTCAACACATATTTTCAGTTTTCATACAATTTTTTAATTTGTGACGTTTTTACACATGGTTTTTCTATGAATTTCTGTGTTTTACGACGTTTTACCATGTTTTAGACAATTTACATATTTTGCGGTATTTAAACACAAAAATAAGGTTTTTCGACAATTTTTCAGGTAAAACGACGATTCAACACATATTTTCAGTTTTCATACAATTTTTAAGGTTTTGTGACGTTTTTAGACATGGTTTTTCAATGAATTTCCGTGTTTTACGACGTTTTACCATGTTTTAGACAATTTCTTATGTTTTGCGGTATTAAACACAAAAATAAGGTTTTTCGACAATTTTTCAGGTAAAACGACGATTCAACACATATTTTCAGTTTTCATACAATTTTTGAGGTTTTGTGACGTTTTTACACATGGTTTTTCTATGAATTTCTGTGTTTTATTACGTTTTACTATGTTTGAGACAATTTCTCATGTTTTGAAGTATTTAAACACAAAAATAAGGTTTTTCGACTATTTTTCAGGTTAAACGACGATAATACACATTATTTCGTTATTTCTACAATCTTTGAGATTTTATGAAGTTTTTACACAGTGAGCAAGGTTTTTTAATGAATTTCTGTGTTTTACGACGTATTACGATGTCTTAGACAATTTTTCATGTTTTGCGGTATTTTAACACAAAAATAAGGTTTTTCCACAATTTTTCAGGTTAAACCACGATTCAACACATAATTTTAGTTTTCATACAATTTTTGAGGTTTTATGACGTTTTTACACATCTTTTTTCAATGAATTTCTGTGTTTTACGACGTTTTACGATGTTTTAGACAATTTCTCATGTTTCGCGGCAATTAAACACAAAAATAAGGTTTTTCTACAATTTTTCAGGTAAAACGACGATTATACACATAATTCCGTTTTTTCTACAATTTTTGAGGTTTTATGACGTATTTACAAGCAAAGCATGGTTTGTCAATGAATTTCAAAGTTTTACGACGTTTTACGATGTCTTAGACAATTTTTTATGTTTTGCGGTATTTAAACACAAAAATAAAGTTTTTGGACAATTTTTCAGGTGAAACGACGATTATACACATAATTTCGGTTTTTCTTGAATTTTTGAGGTTTAATGACGTTTTTACACATAAAACATGGTTTTTCAATGAATTTTTGTGTTTTACGACGTATTACGATGTTTAAGACAATTTCTCATGTTTCTCGGTATTTAAACACAAAAATAAAGTTTGAGGACAATTTTTCAGGTAAAACGATGATTATACACATAATTTCGCTTTTTTTACAATTTTTGAGGTTTTATGACGTTTTTACACATGAAGCATGGTTTTTCACTGAATTTCTGTGTTTTAAGACGTTTTACGATGTCTTAGACAATTTCTCACGTTTTGCGGTATTTAAACACAAAAATAAGGTTTTTCGACAATTTTTCAGGTAAAACGACGATTCAACACATATTTTCAAAAATAACCAAAGGTTTATACAAAAGAGCATAGTAGTACATGTATGGGTGAGAAATGATTAAAAAACCACAGTTGACACTTCTGTGTTTTTAGAAAAAATGAGAAGGTTACCTTGCAGAGGTCGAAATGCGGGTTTTTATAAGAAACTTACGCGATAAGACATGCTATTTGTCTGCACGAGGGCCAAATCTCGTGGGACAAAGGTAGAGCCAAAAGTTTGTTAGTTTTGAGTGTAGTGACCTAGTGAAGGTGGTGTCCATTGTGTCCACACTTCCTAGTTTGACAATATCTTTCACGTGGTAGTTACCGATGTGTTTACCAGAGGCGTCTGATAGGGTATATACTACATCTGAGATTTTTCTCAGCACTTTTGCTTTAACAAAGCGAGGAGCCAGTTTTGCAGAGAAGTACAAAGCACCTTGTGAGAGTGTGTTGTTGCGTTTCCAAACTGTGTCGTTTTCCTTAAAGATAACATGTTTCCTGCGTAAATTGTAGCTGTTTGCACTCTTTTTGTGGGCAAGTATCAACGCATCTGTGACTTCGCTGTAAATAGCGGAAAGTTCTTCAAGACGGTGAGCGTAGTTCTCTGATGGATTATCAGTAGAAAGGGAAGACGATGGGAGGCTAGCGTCCCAATGCAAGGATCCATGTACAATTTGTTCCATACCATGTTTCAGGAAGAAAGGGGTGTATCCAGTAGTGAGGTTCACCGTATTGTTTAGTGCAGCTTGAATTTTTTCCAGATTTTTGCACCATGTTCGTTGACCTTTGTCAACCAGGATTGCCAGAGCCGTGTTGATGCTCTGGTTGTAACGCTCTACTGTATTATTTTGAGGCGTGTAAAGTGTATTATAGAAAATATCTTTTATGCCGTATTTGGCCAGAAATTCCTTGAATTCCAGAGCTATGAATTGTTTTCCGTTGTCGCAAATGATGGTTCGCGGAGTGCCGTAGGGGATAAAAATGTTTTTTTCTAACAATTTTATGATTGCAGATGCTGTTTTTAGAGAGGTGAAAGCCTTTTCAGTTTCAGTAGACCAAACGAAGTTACTGACACCTTTTCGGGTACCGGTAATTTTATTAAGAGGGGCAGCTATTGTGGAGAAATCCCTTATGAATCTTCTGTAGTATCCGGCGAGACCAAGGAAACCTTTAACTTTTTTAGCGTTCTTTGGCCTGGGAAAGTTTGTCATAGCTTCGACTTTGGCAAGGTCGGTCCTTAGACCTTTTTCATCTATTACAAAGCCGAGGTAGCGTAGGCGTGATTTGCAAAATTCGGATTTCTTAAGGTTGATGGTTAATCCGGCAAACTTGAGTTGTTGGAATACTTTTTCTAGGGTGGTGATGTGTTTTTCAAACGTGTCGCTGATGATTATTAGGTCGTCTAGGTAGCAGAACAAATTATTGTCGGATTCGGGGCCGAACAGTCTGTCCATCAGTCTCTGTAGCTCAGCAGGGCTGTTTTTTAAACCGAAAGGGAGTCTCTTAAAGTGGAACATTTCTCTGCCGGGCACTACAAATGCTGTTTTTTCACATGAAACATCATCCAGAGGTATCTGCCAGAATGCTTTGGACAGATCTATTGAAGAGATGAATTTTGCGTTGCGTAGTTTATCCAGGATTGCGTGTACAAGAGGAAGTGGGTACGCGTCCGCCTCAGTGCAGGCATTAAGTCTTCTACTGTCGAGGCAGAATCGGGCGGAACCGTCTTTTTTGGATACCAGGGGCCTTAGCATGAGAAGTCGATATAGCCCTATAGCAATACGATATCGTTAAAATACGTCATCAATGAGCACTTAACGACACATGCTAGCACGATCAAAATATAACAACCGACGATTGTTAAAATTCCTTGTCTATGGTCAAAGTAGCGACGGTATCGTTAAAATTGCGAGCATGAGAATGTATCGATAGGATAACTTCCGACCGACGGTTGCTAAAAGCCCGCCGAATATAACGTGGGGTCTTGAGTGTCAGTTAAAACTTTGGTTGGCTGTCGATATACATATATTTTTTAATAATGTCGTTCATTATGCAAAATTTCTGGTTCAATGAAAGGAGGCAGGTTAGGGAAGATCGTAGGATTGAAAGGCGTCGTTTACGCGATCAATTGAATCCGTTCGAACTTGCAGAGACGGAATTCAGACAATTGTTTCGAATATCTCGCATTATGGCTAGAGATCTCATTGATGAATTAACTCCTTTTCTAGTGTCAAAAAATACATTAGGACTTCCAGTATACATTAAAGTGAGAGTATTAAATATTATTGATATCTTAGTAAAACAAAAACACAATATAAATCTATCCACCACTGGAACGACCACGTGAAATAAATAAATTTGTTTCGATTGCTGATGATAATTTTTCACAATAAAGTGATTAAAATGATCAAAAGTGAAGTTTATTAATTAGTTGTATTATTTATGATGTTGACAGGTACTCGCACCCATCAGCTTCTTTGCTACAGGGAGCTACCAACGTGGAGTAGGCCAAGATCACTTCTTGGCGATAGGGCAAACTACCGTTAGCAAGTGCATAAAACTGTTTATGAAAGCAGTTTTAGAACATCTGTACAGAAGATGGATACATTTTCCGGCTACAAATGAAGCCCGCAAGCAAGTAGAGAGTAGTTTTAGGGAAAAATTAAACTTTCCACATGTTCTGGGATGCATCGATTGCACCCACATCGCCATCGTCACCCCTTCCAGACACGAGGAGCAGTACAAAAACCACAAAGGATTTTATTCGCTGAATGTTCAAGTGGTAAATATTTTTTCAGAAATAAAACAGCCGGATTGTTGTTTTCAAATTTTATTGAAGGTTTTTTATGTTTGATAAACAGGTCTGCGATGCTACGTTGAAAATATTGAGCATCAACACACGCTTCCCGGGTACTGTCCATGACCAATTCATTTGGAATAATAGTTTAGTCAAAACTGAAATGAACAGACTATACAATCAGAGAATTGGGACATATTTCTTGCTAGGTATGTATTTCAACAACTCATTTAAAAAAAAGGCAAAAAAATCATAATTTAGTAGTTATATGTACCAATTATAATGGGTGTTTTGTTTCAATCAGGCGATTCTGGATATACACTCGAGCCTTATCTGATGACACCAATATTGAATGCAGTCGAGGGGAGTGCCCAATACAGATACACAAAGGCGCACTGTGAGGCGAGATGTTCCGTAGAACGCCTATTTGGGGCATGGAAGGCTATATTCCGTTGCCTCAGGAAAGACAGAGTTCTCCATTATGAGCCCGATGCTGCTGGTCAAATAATTATTACTTGTGCTATACTATACAACATGATGAAGCACTATAAGTCAGTTTCCTTGTTGAACTATACCTATGCATTTAAAAAAGTAAGGCAACAGTACAAAATATTAATAAATTTTTCTCTATTTTCAGATTAACAGACGATTATAATGATAACGTAGAGTTAAGAGAGGTTGAGCTGCTGCACCAGCCTGAAGATGTCAGCAGGGTTGTTGCAGCCCGCAGAGTGAGAGACGAACTAGTGCGAAAGTACTTCTCCCACGAATGATAATATATTAAACAAGGAAACTGACTTATAGTGCTTCATCATGTTCAAACATTGTATCGTATGTACCTACATTGTAAAAACAATTCACGCCTCATAGAGACATTGCAAGAGTTTGAAGAACTGCTACTAATCAAGTATACATATATGCAAAGCGCTGCATGCAATATTTCTCAAAAAGAACTTCAATAGTACTTTAAAACACTGTATTGTATGTACCAACACTGTAAAAACAATTCACGCCTCACAGAAACATTGCAAGAGTTTGAAGAAATGCTACTAATCAAATATACATATATGCAAAGCGCTGCATGCAATATTTCACAAAAAGAACTTCAATAGTACTTTAAAACATTGTATTGTATGTACCAACACTGTAAAAACAATTCACGCCTCACAGAAACATAGCAAGAGTTTGAAGAACTGCTACTAATCAAGTACATATTCATATATGCAAAGCGCTGCATGCAATATTTCACAACAAGTACTTCAATAGTAGTTTAAAACATTGTATTGTATGTACCTACATTGTAAAAACAATTCACGCCTCACAGAGACATTGCAAGAGTTTGAAGAACTGCTACTAATCAAGTACATATTCATATATGCAAAGCGCTGCATGCAATATTTCACAACAAGTACTTCAAAAGTACTTTAAAACATTGTATTGTGTGTACCTACATTGTAAAAACAATTCACGCCTCACAGAGACGTTGCGAGAGTTTGAAGAACTGCTACTAATCAAGTACATATTCATATATGCAAAGCGCTGCATGCAATATTTCACAACAAGTACTTCAAAAGTACTTTAAAACATTGTATTGTATGTACCTACATTGTAAAAACAATTCACGCCTCACAGAGACATTGCAAGAGTTTGAAGAACTGCTACTAATCAAGTATATGTATATGCAAAGTGCTGCATGCAATATTACACAACACGTACTTTAAAATATTGTATTGTATGTATCTAAATTGTAAAAAAATGACATTTGTTGTTGAGTTTCACTTTTTCACAAGAAACATAAAAATTATGAACATACAAAACGTTAATAAAAATAAAAATTTAACACACAAAGTATACAAAAAACTTATTATCTTGAAAATTATAAAAAAAAACCTAAAAACTAATCGCAGTATCCTCCGACTCCAACTGCAACGTATAGTTGGGCGAGTTAGCAAATTATGTTGACGGTTGTTTCGATGGTTGAGTTTGTCTAGAATTAGAAATGTTTTATTAGAGATCTCATTCATTCTACTTTCATCGTACCTCCTAGCTGGACTGCTTGCCTCTCCAAGGACAATTGTTAATAATCGTGTTCCATCCCTTGTGAACATACTTCGCAATCTCTCAAGTGACATATTAAATAATGCAATATTTAATTTAATTTGTTCAGTTTTGTACATTAAATGTTTTTAAAAGCCTGTATAGATGTATAGCAAATAAATACCTCGCCAACTGTCGTTGGAGTAAACAAACCCTTTCACGTTCCACTGCCGTGTATCTCTGAAACAAGAGATGATAATTCATTAATTTACTAACTTAATTTACCTTCTATAGTAAATTAGTTATTAGTGCCAGTGAGACGAGACCAGAAAAGCACCATGTCTATGTAGACACTGTATCTTGCCCGGTCTCGGGGTGCCTTGACAAATAATTACAAAAAGGAACAGGAAATACCTCAAAAATGTCAGCAAATCGATCCATTGAACTCTGAAATGATAAATAACAACTCATTAATTTAATTTAAATAACAATAGGTAGTCGACATACTAAAAGGAAGATTATAAATGAATTTATTCATTTTGAATTTCTCGCCAAGCTGGATTTTACATGTTTATTAATTTTTTTTAACACAAAGAATATCTAAACAAACAGAACAATAAAAACTCCACCGCGCAAAATGGAAAAATAGTACATTGGGAATAGTACAATAAATAAATGAAATAAGTCAAAGCTAATAATAATAGAAGAGTATGTATGAGACGATGTATGAATGTAAATGAGGCAAGGAGTGTGTGCCAAGACCGAGTTGTTTGGCGGTCCGTCCTCTCTGCCTACCCCTGCGGGGAAACGGCGTGATGGTTAGTTAGTTAGTTAAGTCAAAGCTGGGCATTTTATTTTGTTCTACTAAGATTTAATTCTAATTTAAAAGTACAGTGCCACACTTATAAGTTGGCAGTGGCCTAAACATGGATTGACGCTATTTTTTTATATTTTAATCTGGCAACTTACACGTGTAGCGCTGTATTTGGGAGTGATTCGAAGAGAAATAGGAAATACCTTAAAAATATTGGAGAATTTATTAATAGCTCCCACAAGCTCCTTGGATGATTCGTTACTAGCCTCCTGCGCCATCACCATCCGAACCCCCACATCTGGCTTGTCAGTTAGTTTCCTCTTCTTGCTCGGGCGAGAAGGGGAAGCTATGTCACGCCATGTCTGTAAAATGTAAAAATAATGTCAGGTTAAAAGTGATTTACCGTCTTATATCAAGTGTCTCGATGATAGATTATATTAGAAGGTCAGCAAAGTTTGCTGCAACCAGTTTGTATAGGTAGGTACAAATACTCACTGTTTTCCACTGCTCGGCTGACTTAGCAGGACATAATTCTGCCAGTTGTTCCGCCAAATTCCGAACCCCGAGGTCCCACAAACCTTCCAGCGGCGAACTCCGAATGGTCAGCCATATAGCTGGTTAGCAGTCCATTTGACTGGTCGTCGACCTTACTCTCTTCCTGAAATCATAATATCAGCATTTTGAATATCTTAAAATACTGCGTATGATTGAAATATTAGTAAAAATAACTTCAAAATTTTGACACAATAGAATGTAAGTATATCTCTTTGATAATAATGGAAATTCTTTCACATAAAAAGATAAATAAATAACTTACCCAGCTACCATTGCTTGCGACATCGTAAAATATTAAAAAAACAAGGCGGTTACAATGATCAAGCTTGAAATCTGACGTTTGACGTCTGACGTCTATCCAATTCATAGACAATTCCGTCCCAGTATTGCCAGCGTATATCGATTTGTATTTATTGCCTTATCGATGTCGTTAGAGATATCAATAGTGTTCTCATGCTAGGGAAGTCGTTATAAAATGGTCGGTAGATACGCTTAGCAATACGATATCGTTAAGTTCGATCGATTCTCATGCTAAGGCCCCAGGAGTGTGGGGTTGGTCCAGGCGCTTCTGCTGGGAACCACGATGCCCATATTTAGCATGTCGTCCAGTTCCTTCTCAAACATTTTTAGTTTCTGGGGAGCCAAATTGTAGTATCTTTGTTTGATAGGTGGTCCATTTGTCTTGATGTGATGTTTGACTAAATTTGTCAAACCGAGTCCACACTTTTCGAACGAGATAGATTCAAATTTCTTGATCATGTCTTCCAGTTGTTCGGTCTGTGGTGGGTGAAGGTTCTCGTACGGAATTATTGTACGTATTTCGTTGATTGAGGTGGTGGGTGTGGTGTTGTTGCAAGGGTTAAAAACCTGAGGTGCAATGTTGAATGCTTTCCAAAAATCCACTCCAAGAATAAATTTCTGGGTGATGGTTGGTACGATTAGGAAATTTATTGGAAATGATTTGCTTCCACACTTGACAGGTAGGACAATTGCTCCTGTGACTTTTTGAGTGTTTTTGTCTGCAGTGGTGACGAAAGCGGGGTGTTTGTTGATTGTGAATCCGTTGTTGACAAAGGGAATGTGGGCGTTACCGCCGAGGCAGCTAACTGAAGCTCCACTATCCAGTAGTCCAGAGAAGACGACGTCATTAACAGAAAAATGCGCGTATGGGCGACCATCTTTAGCTTGAGTGCAGCTCACCGTAGAAAGTTGTAAGGCCTCTTTGAAATATGCAACGTTTTTCAACCACTCGGTCCATTCAGTAGGCCTGGATATTGAATGAATTTGCGAGGGGTTGGATCTTAGTTTTTTGGAGTTCTCTTGGACCAATTCGGCGGAGGTTTGGAGAAATCTGTAGGTGGTCTTGCAATTAAGTTGTTAGAAGGATGTATTCTTTCAAGATTGTTTCTTGATCTCTTGAAAATTTCTCTCAAGTTGTCCTGTTGAGGAGAATGGTCACGGGGGCGCTTTTGGTGGCCTCTGTTGTCTTGGGTATACGAAAGTTTTGCTTTTTTGTAGCAAGATGATTGTGAATGTCCGGTTCTTTTGCAAAAGCTGCAAAACTTCTTCTCGTTAAACTCTGGTTTGATTTGATTGGTTGACCGAGAGGCGAGGCTTGGTAGAAGGGGCTCGTCAGAAGGCTTGGTGTTTCTTCTTTTATCTTGGTAGTTTTCCAATAGTAGACAGACATCTTTGAGTTGTTCTACTGAAGATATTTTTTGAGAGGTTATTATGTTCTCATATCTTGCCAAGAGGCCATCAGTCAAGATAGGAACTAGCTCTGTTTCAGGGACTGGAGTTGTCAGTTTGATGTTTAGAAGGTCTGCTCTCTGGGCGTATTGTGCTACTGTTTCGTTGGAGAATTGTTTGATGGAAAACAGAGTAGACTTAATCCTATGCTGTGTTTCTTTTGGTGCGAAACTTTTCAGGAGAGCAGTTTTGAGTTCGGGCCAGGAGTTTACTTTTTTCTTGTGGATTCTGTGCCAGGAGAGTAGCTCGTGCGAGATGAGATCTATGAAGTTACGGTGTAGTATCTCAGTAGGAATGTTGCGTATCGCGGCTGTTTCTTCAATTCGGTCGATGAAATCTTCTACGTTAGTATTACCGTTGTACTTAATTTTCCATCCAGTTAGGTCGAAGGGTTTTGTGGTTTCTTTGATGGGTATAACTGGTGGTTTAATTTCTGTGCAAGCAGGTATGCTTGTGTCAGAGATTGTTATACTGCCGGGTTGAAATTGCAGTCTCTTAATATATTTCCTGTTGTAGAATGTTGCGTACTTAATCAGGACGTTTTTGGTTTTGTTGAAAGGAGAAATATTCCTGTCTTTTAATTCCTTTTCTAAACTTTGTGTACTTTGAGAGCAGATGTTGGCTATTATGCCTAAGGCGTTGTTTTGAAGATTCATTTTGTGGAAGTTGATTTAGACTTTGTGAGAAGAAAAAGAATTGTCTGAGTGTGTGGCTGGTTGTTTTTCAAAAAAAAATACCAGGGGTTTGCTTGTGATGGTAGGTGAAGAATTTTGTGAAATTTTGTGAAGTCCCAGTATGGAAAAAAAATGGCCAGCGGTTTCCTTGTTTTTTTGATGGAAAAGTCCCTGAGATGTGCGTTTTTGAAAAATTTCCGAAAAAAATTTCAAAGTCCCAGTTATGGAAAAAAAAATGGCCAGCGGTTTCCTTGTGTTTTTGATGGAAAAGTCCCTGAGATGTGTGTTTTTGAAAAATTTCTGAAAAATTTTCAAGTCCTTGGTTTGTGAAAAAAATGACCAGGGATTACCCTGGGATTTTAGTGAAAAGGTTCCTGAGATTGTGCGTTTTTGAAAAATTTCCGAAAAAACTTCTAAGTTCCAATTATGGAAAAAAAATGGCCAGCGGTTTCCTTGTGTTTTTGATGGAAAAGTCCCTGAGATGTGCGTTTTTGAAAAATTTCCGAAAAAAGTTTCAAAGTCCTTGGTTTGTGAAAAAAAAAGACCAGGGATTACCCTGGGATTTTAGTGAAAAAGTCCCTGAGATTGTGTTTTGAAAAAAAATTTCCGAAAAAAAATTTTCAAAGTCCTTGATTTGTGAAAAAAATGGCCAGAGATTACCCTGGGATTTTAGTGAAAAAGTCCCTGAGATTGTGTTTTGGAAAAAAAAAAGTCCCAGATGAGTGAAGAAAATTTTCGAAAAAATTTCTTCCGAAAAAAACAAAAATTCAAAGTGAAGATTTTGAGAGAGTATTGTTTGTTTTTTCAACAATTATTGGAGGGTTATTTGTGATTCGTGACAAATTGTCTGAATTTAAGCAGAACCAGTGTTTGGTTATTTACACGCTAGTTCCTTACATCCCGTCAAAGCTGCTCCAATTAGCGAATAGTGACAGATGGGGAATTCACGTCAACGCGAATCTCAATTATATGTAAAGGGTGAGTTGGCTTTCAAGACTTTTCTTTCAAAAAGGATACTCTACCCACCTGTATTACATATAAAGCGGAATTATCAAATGGCGGAAGGGCTTTAATTTTTCTTGGTTGTGTATTTTGCAGAACTAGCTGACTGATGGTTCCACGAACAAGAAATTTATTTTGTGTCATGTACAAGATTTGAAACTGTTGAATTGTAGATTATGTAGCTCATTCTCTCTAATAGTTGCACTTGGAAAGTAAACCATTGTGGTTTTGGATCACTATGTGATGTTTGAGATGTCCGAAAAGAAGTAAACGTTGATTGCGCACTTTGTGATAGAATACCGGTACTTAAAATTTGTCGAGTGACGATTCGTAAAACTTGTAATTTAACACCGAATTGTTTTAATGTGACACAGTTGTTTTAGATTTGACGCGATGGTTTGTAGAACAGCTAAGATTTATTGGAAGAAAAACATTGTTATTCAAAGGTTAATACAAAACAAGGCATGAAAACAGAGTGAAGGAGTACAAGATTATTTCCAATTTGACCTCCCGATGGACGATTAATTAACCAAAGAAAACCCACGTTTTTGCGCCAGTGCTAAGTATTGGTAGACCGGAATCGAACCGGGTAATTAATTGGCTAAGCTCAGATAAAAAGGTAGGCAGATGGAAACTCGTGTACTATCAGGGGTAGGCAGTTCCTTTAGTCATCAGCTCGTCCATCGGTTAAGAGGTCGGACAGGTTAACACACAATAACAACACATGGGTAGAAAGGCACAAGGTATATTAAACATCTCGAGAAATTACAGGGTTGACATAGATCCCTCTACTCTCTTCTCTAAATTGACGACAGGATGAAGCGTGGATTTTACATGAAGTTAACTGATTTGAACACAAGAAAGGGGAATACTGAGAAAGCTTACGATTCGCCTTGAGATGTGGTAGGGCACGTCATGTTGACCCAGGTTTCCCGCGCTCAAAAGCGGCGGTACTGTTGATGTGGTGATATTCACTCGGGTTTTTACCCGGAAACGAGCCTCCATCGAGTTTAGTTCGAGCCGAGATGATAAACATGATTGGAAATTGATAGCGAAATGCATCTAGTTAGAAAAACTGGGACGAGATCGCGTAATATCGCGTAATTATGCAAGTCATGCCCGCGTGTAGTTTTGCCTTCGCGAGCGACAATGCTGCTATGACCAAGGTCGGTTCTGGACTGTAAGAGCGCGTGACCGTCCGAGGCCCGGGTAGAATTGTGACTGAGGAAGCGCGGCGGTAGCGAGCAGTGTTTAGCTGAAGACGCTGCGTGTGGTCTATCACGTGCTTTTGACCATCTGGACGCGTGTGTTGAACACGCCGCGACTAGCTGTGAGGGGAAGTTGGGGTAACTATGCCTCATTTAATTTAATAGGGAGACTGTATGACGTAACAACATATTTTCAGTTTTCATACAATTTTGAAGGTTTTATGAAGTTTTCACACATTTTGCTTGGTTTTTCAATGAATTTCTGTGTTTTACGACGTTTTACGATGTTTAAGACAATTTTTCATGTTTTGCGGTATTTAAACACAAAAATAAGGTTTTTCGACAATTTTTCAGGTAAAACGACGATTCAACACATATTTTTAGTATTCATACAACTTTTGAGGTTTTATGACGTTTTTACTGCTGTCGGCTGTTAAGGCTGTCGGGTTTGACAATATTCCTGCTGAATATTTTAAAGGAGGTGGCCGTATAATTCTCACATGGTTGTGCAATCTTTTTAACCAATGTTTAAAGGAAGGTTATACGCCTTAAGATTGGAGAAGGGCTGTGATCATGCCATTATACAAAGGTAAAGGGTCACGTATGGAATGTGGGAATCATAGGGCTATTAGCCTGCTAAGTTCAGTTGGCAAGCTGTATGGTAGAATTTTGATTGAAAGAGTAAGAAAGGAAACAAAAGATAAAATATGGGATGTGCAAGGTGCTTTTATGAGTAGTAGGGGGTGCATGGACCAGATCTTCTCATTGCGTATGCTCACTGAAGTGTTTCTGGCAAAAAACCAGAAACTTTTCTGTGCCTTTGTAGATCTACAAAAAGCATACGACCGAGTCGACAGGAAAAAGCTATGGAAGGTGTTGTCCAAGTATGGAGTGAATACAAATCTGACTCAGGCAATTGCGTCTCTGTATGAGGGAAGCGTTGCATGTATTAGGGTGAACGGTGATTTTACGGGGTGGTTTGATATCACAAAAGGTGTTAAACAAGGCTGCGTAATGTCACCGTGGTTATTCAATCTATACATGGATAATTGTATGCAAGAATTGAAGAGGTGGGTTTGGGTGCGAATTTGAATAATTTGAAAGTATGTTGCCTGTTGTATGCTGATGATGCGGTGTTGATTGCTAATAGTATAAAAGATCTACAGTCTCTCGTGTCTAGGATGAACGAAATATGCATGCACGTACGAAAACAGTGTGCAATATAATTGTGAATGAGGAATACTTGGAGCAGGTGGATGAGTTTGTGTATTTAGGAAGTATGTTTACGAGAGATGGGAAGGCTGACAGAGATATTGAAAGAAGGGTAAATGCAGGTAATTCCGTTAATGGGGGACTGAACGCCGTTGGCGCTAACAAAAAATTGTCCAAAGAAGCTAAGTTAGCAGTCCACAACGGAGTGCTGGTACCTACCTTGATGTATGGAAGTGAGGCATGGAACTGGCAAAGAAAGGATGAAAGTAGATTGAATGCTGTTGAAATGAGATCCCTGAGGCGTATGTGCGGTAAAACCATGTTTGATCGTGTGAGGAATGTGGAGATCCGCAAAGAGTGCAAGGCTGATGTAAGCGTAATGAGTAAGATTAAGAAAGGGACGCTTAGATGGTTTGGGCATGTAGAGCAAATGAGCGAAGATAGGAGTGTAAGGAGGATATATGATGCAAATGTGAATGGTAGCAGAAGTCGGGGACGCCCGAGGAAGACATAGCACGATCAAGTGAATCAGATACTCGAGTCGGGCGATGTCAAGAGTCAGAATAATAGAAGAGTATGTATGAGACGATGTATGAATGTGAATGAGGCAAGGAGTGTGTGCCAAGACCGAGTTGTTTGGCGGTCCGTCCTCTCTGCCTACTCCTGCGGGGAAACGGCGTGATGGTTAGTTAGTTAGTTAGTTAGTTAGTTACAAATGGTTTTTCAATGAATTTCTGTGTTTTACGACGTTTTACCGTGTTTTAGACAATTTCTCATGTTTTGCGGTATTTAAACGCAAAAATAAGGTTTTTCGACAATTTTTCAGGTAAAACGACGATTCAACACATATTTTCAGTTTTCATACAACTTTTTAGGTTTTGTGACGTTTTTACACATGGTTTTTCTATGAATTTCTGTGTTTTACGACGTTTTACTATGTTTGCGACAATTTCTCATGTTTTGAAGTATTTAAACACAAAAATAAGGGTTTTCGACAAGTTTTCAGGTTAAACGACAATTATACACATTATTTCGTTTTTTCTACAATTTTTGAGATTTGTTGAAGTTTTTACACAGTAAGCAAGGTTTTTTTAATGAATTTCTGTGTTTTACGACGTATTACGATGTCTTAGTGTGACGAATCAAATTTCTTCACAAATAAATTTGATCGTTAAACTAAGTATGTCCCGCAGTGTGCGCCCAAAGACAAAGAAAGTGTTGACAGACAGAGGTTGTAAAGAAAGAAGTGAAAAGTGCGGGGTAGGGCGACAGGTCCTACGAGCTCAAGAAAGAAAGACAGTATATAGGGAGACAGGAGAGAGACGAGCTAGTTAGGAAGAGGTTCCTAAGAAACAAAGAAAGTGAGTTGTACAAAGTGGACAATCGATATCGCCGGTTAAACTAAAAAGTGAAATGGACATTACTAAAAGAGGATAATAAACGAACGTATTGTAAAGTGCTGTTGCGATTTAAAGTGTCAACCAAACATAGAAAAACTAACAGTTCAACGGATAGTGCTGCAAAGTGCCGATGTATCTTGTGAACATTAAATGGTGATAAACCAAAATAATAAACACTGCGCGCCACCCACTGCCCACCGCCACAACCCCATTGTTGAATTCGGACGACACCGCGCCTGGAAACGCCCACGCGGAACACAGAAGATTCTACGAAGTTAGTTGTATCCGATCCATATGACAATTAGTTAAGATTTAGATGTAAGTAGACATAAGCATAATTTAGATTTAGTATTAAGATTCGAAAAACCTAATTAAAATCGAGACTTATAATTATTACATGTTCTTAATTAAATTCACCTCCCTAGTCCACACCCAAGCAACCCGAATTGGAGAGAAAGCAGAGTATACGGCTGAAGAGGTCAGTATAAAACAGCAATATATTAAAGTATTATTCTGAGCTAGATGCCGGAGGAGATGATAACGTGACCATTGTCACAATGGCGCCCAATGTGAAGCGGTTTTAGATATTTTACTATATCTATCACTAATGTTATTGACATTCCTAAAACTCATCCCTGAAAACAAGGTAAATATTTGCATGTTCTTATTATATTTAATCTTCTGCACTGTTTCTCGCTCTTGTCATGTTTTGTCTCGAGTTACCTACCGTTATTTGGGTGTTTCGTTTTTTTTGTACAGCGTAAACAAATGTACTGTGATAAGTCAGATACTATGCGTCTCATGTCAAGTGCTTTTTTTTGTCAGGGGGCAGTTAAATCATTTTAAAACAAACTAGGCGGTTTGAAACATTTGGGACTGTAGGTACCTGAAGATCGTTAACCCTCTCGTCACCGATCGATATTTTCTGAAATGTTATATTTTATAGGACACAAGTAAGATAAAATAGTTAAAAGCTTTAAAATTTTTCAAAAGTAAGGTATTTAGGATTACCGCTATTTGCGACATAAAATAGATCATCATAATGTCTTCCGTTAGCTACGAATAAAATACGAAGGAGATCCATGACCCAAACGGTCTCTCCAAGGAAGATCTGATCGCCGAATTGAAAATCAGAAATTTAACCCCCCAGAAAACCATCCGAAAAATGAGGCAACAAGCAATAAAATTTAATCAAAATATACCAAAAATTACAAAAGAGGACCAGGAAATAGAAGATTTCCCAAAAGCGGTATCAAAAATCGTGATTAAAGAGACAAAATACATTAATTTGAGTACACTTCTGATTAAATACAATGGCAAAACATGCGTACGAGATTTCATTCAAAGATTAGAAGAAATCAGCTTTGCCCGAGGATTTTCAGAAACTGACATCACTCAGGGGTTTGTTGAGTTAGTTGAAGGGGTCGCTCTTATTTGGTACAGAACTATTAAATCTTCGGAACTGACATGGGAAAACTTGAAGACCAAACTGTTAAAGCAATTTGAAAGAGCCGATTCACAAATTACTGCGCGTTTGAAGCTGTACGATTCACGTCAGGCAGACGAAGAAAGCGCTGCGGAGTTTGTGCTAATTACGCAAGCTAAAAACTATCGCCTCGACAACCCGTTATCTGAGTCGGAACTTATATACATTTTGAAAAAGGGTTTACACTCAGCATATGCCAGCACTGTAGCGGGAGCACGCGTCAATAATATAGACGAGTTGGTGCAGGTGTGCAATGATCTCGAAACATTCTCTCCTAATCTTATAGAAAGAAGAGGATTGCCAAGGGCGGGCATATATTCACAGAGAACGAATATAGCACCACGTAGAGAAAGAGTTTCACAGACGTACGGATCAGCACCACCACGTGCAAACTGGAGGAGAGGGGAGAATAGTCCGAAGTGCTATAACTGCGATGAAGTAGGCCACATTAGCAGGGAATGTAGAAAACCGAAGAGAAATTCGTACAGGACTACCAATGCACCCCGCTACGAGTTACAAGCTCTGGAGTTCAGAGAGTCGGTGCCAGCCAGTGCAACCCCTTGTGAAGTGACCCAAGAGATCATAAAAAACGAGTAACCGATCGGCCCGGAGCAGCACAAGCCGATCGGGAGTGGAAAAGCTGGCTAGAATTCGTGAGGCTGTTCTATTTAAATGCAAGATGTGAACCTATACGGTGCATCAGAGGAAATGATAACCGTCCTCATGTTGATATCGAAATAGATGGGAAAAAATTTACAGGACTGTTAGACAGCGGAGCCTCAGTAAATTGCATGAATGGTAGTACTTATCAGAGTTTGAACATTAACAAATACCAGAAGAGTGAATCGCACCATAAGATATTTACCGCCGACGGAAAACAACAAAGAAATGACGGATGCATTACACTTCCTGTCTCATGTGAAGGCGTTACCAAATTATTGACATTTTACATTGTCCCCACATTAACTACCAAACTTATCTTGGGAGTAGATTTTTGGGTTAATTTCGACGTTGCACCTAACCTTTTTAAGCATATTAAGTGCACGTCAGATGAAAATGCGATTGATACTGTGGCGCAGAGTCAAAATGGAGTCGACTTAACACCGGATCAGGCAAGGAGGATGATGTTGATTACTGAAAAAGCGCGAAACATTTCATTTAAAGAGAAGGGACTAGACGAACACATCTTATTGCACATTCGATTCAGACTGAGGGACCTCCCATCAAGCAAAGATACTCCCCACTATCACCGGTCAGACAAAAACAATTGGAGAAAGAATTAGAAGAAATGCTAAAGATGGGGGTGGTTCAACCATCGCGTTCACCATGGTCAAGTCCTGTTGTGATGGTGGCCAAGAAAGATGGATCTACACGACTGTGCCTTGATTCTAGATTGCGCAACTCCGTTACCCGTCGTGATTCCTACCCACTTCCACACACTAAGCAAATCCTTGATAACTTGCGCAACGCAAAATACATATCATCAATAGACTTATCAAAAGCCTACTGGCAAATACCACTCACCCCAGAGTCAAGGGAAAAAACCGCGTTTGTAGTACCAAGGAGGGGATTGTTCGAGTTTAAGCGCATGCCATTTGGCCTAAAAAATGCTGGGGCTGAATTACAAAGGCTGTCAGATCAGTTGGACCTCAGTGGGATGATCACGTTTTCTGTTTCGTAGACGACCTCATAATCCTTTCACCTGACTTCGAACATCACGAGCAACTACTACACAAAACCATCGATCGGATCAATGAAGCGGGATTAACTATTAATCTGGGCAAATCAGAATTCTGTAAAAAAGAGCTGCGTTTTTTAGGTTACTTGGTAGATGCTAACGGACTTAAAACGGACCCAGCTAAGATAAAAAGTGTACAAAATTATCCTACACCCAAAAATTCAAAGCAATTAAAGGGTTTCCTTGGCTTTTGTGGCTATTACAGGAGATTTATCAAAAATTTCTCTACTATAGCGTCACCATTGACTAAAATAACGGGTGCTAAAAATGGAAAAACTAAGTTTAAGTGGACTGATGAAACCGAGAATGCGTTTCAAGCACTAAAAAATACGCTAACGTCCGCACCGATATTGCGATGCCCTGACTTCGAGAAACCGTTCTCCAAAAATTAGGTTTTTCTACATTTTTTCACGTTTTACCACAATTTAAAACAAAAATAACGTTTTTCTACAATTTTTGAGGTTTTATGACGTTTTTACACATTTTGCATGGGTTTTCAATATTTTTCATTGTTTTTCAACGATTGTCGCGCGTCGGACCTGGGGGGCCCTGACTTTCCCTCGGCCAGCTCAGAGCGGGGCATGAGACGTCTCTCTCATAGTCAGGGTTCGGGGTCAGCGCGAGGCTCAAGAATCCATATCCCACCGTCTACACAAAACACTCCCATACGACTGCTATTCCCAAATGAAAGAGGTTAGGTTTTTTATGAATCAACATTGTATTTGAGCGGCAAAATGGACATTACATGGGTGAATAACAATAGAATACAGGTTGTTACATCCTAACTGGAATTATCATCAAAGGGTTCCCTAATCTCTCTCTGGGGAATAATTAACAGCTCTCTCTCTCTAGACCGACAGGCAGCGTGGACGAATTTAGGTTATTAGCGGACACATTCAAGGGTAATAGGAAACGTAAGAGACTCACAGCGTGGTGTTGTCGGGGTATCCTGTTGATTGTAGGGCTGAGCGCCGTGTTTCAAACAAACGGTGCCAGCCTGCCGATGTTCAAAGCGCGCCATTCTCGTACATATTGCTTTTCGACCGAGCGGTGCGAATTGGGAACGCGGGCGCTGAGACGAGCACACGTCCAGCTAGGTCAGAGGTCGGCGCGTAAGAAGGAGGAACGAGGCGCTTGGTCGCCGGGGGTGGGGGGAACTGTAGCGGATCTTTTGCGCGTTATTACTACGTTTGGCCCAGCAACTAACCTGATAATTCCCGCTCTCAGGCTGGCAACTGTAGGATCTTTGCGCCTAAAATCTGTTATATGACACGATTTACGATGTTTTAGAACATTTTTCTTGTTTTACCATAATTTTTCACAAAAATAACGTTTTTCTGCAATTTTTCTGGTTTGACCACAATTTTACACGATGTTTTGACCGTTTTTCTTGTGTAATCACAATTTAACCCAAAAAAAAAGGTATTTCTACATTTTTTCATGTTTTACCACAATTTTACACGAAAATAACGTTTTCCTACAATTTTTGAGGTTTAATGACGTTTTTACACATTTTGCATGGTTTTTCAATATTTTTCAGTGTATTTCGACGATTTACGATGTTTTAGACCATTTTTCTGGTTTTACCACAATTTTAAACAAAAATAAGGGTTTTCTACGTTTTTTCAGGTTTAAGCAAAATTTTACACAAAAATAACGCTTTTCTACAATTTTTGAAGTTTTATGACGTTTTTACACATTTTGTATGGGATTTCAATATTTTTCATTGTTTTTTGACGATTAACGATGTTTTAGACAATTTTTCTGGGTTTACCACAATTTTACACAAAAAGAAGGTTTTTCTACATTTTAACATGTTTGAACACACTTTTACACAAAAATAACGTTTTCCTACAATTTTTGAGGTTTTATGACGTTTTTACACATTTTGCATGGTTTTTCAATATTTTCCAGTGTTTTTCGACATTTAACGATGTTAAAGACCATTTTTCTGCTTTTACCAGAATTTTAAACCGAAATAAGGTTTTTCTGCAATTTTTCTGGTTTGACCACAATTTTACACAAAACAAACGTTTTTCTGCAATTTTTCGGGATTTACCACAATTTAACACGAAAATATCGTTTTCCTACAATTTTTTAAGGTTTTATCACGTTTTTACACATCTTGCATGGTTTTTTATTTTTTTCCAGTGTTCTTCGACGATTTACGATGTTTAAATCCGTTTTTCTTGTATTACCACAATTTTTCACAAAAATAACGGTTTTCTAAAATTTTAGAGGTTTTATGACGTTTTTACACATTTTGCATGGTTTTTCAATATTTTTCAGTGTATTTCGACGATTAACGATATTTCAGACCATTTTTCTTGTTTTACTATAATTTTACACAAAATAAAGGTTTTTCCGCAATTTTTCATGTTATAGCACAATTTTACTCAAAAATAACATTTTTCTACAGTTTTTGAGGTTTTATGACATTTTTACTCATTTTACATGGTTTTTCAAAAATTTTCAGTGTTTTTCGACGATTGACGATGTTTTAGACCATTTTTCTGGTTTTACCACAATAATACACAAAACTAAGGTTTTTCTACATTTTTTCAAGTTTTAGCACAATTTTACAGAAAAATAACAATTTTCTACAAGTTTTGAGGTATTATGACGTTTTTACACATTTCGCATGGTTTTTCAATATTTTTCAGTAAATTTCGACGATTAACGATGTTTTAGACCATTTTTCTGGTTTTACCATAATTTTACACAAAAATAAGGGTTTTCTACATTTTTTCATGTTTTAGCAAAATTTTTCACAAAAATAACGTCTTTCTACAATTTTTGAGTTTAAGTGACGTTTTTACACATTTTGCATGGTTTTTAAAAAAATTTCAGTGTTTTTCGACGATTGACGATTTTTTAGACCAATTTTCTCTTTTTACCATAATTTTACACAAAATTGTGGTTTTTCTACATTTTTTCACGTTTTACCACAATTTAAAACAAAAATAACGTTTTCTACAATTATTGAGGTTTTATGACGTTTTTACACAATTTGCATGGGTTTTCAATATTTTTCATTGTTTTTCCACGATTTACGATGTTTTAAACCGTTTTTCTTGTTTTAACACAATTTAACACAAAAATAACGTTTTTCCACAATTTTTGAGGTTTTTTGACGTTTTTACACATTTTGCATGGTTATTCAATATCTTTCAGTATTTTTCGACGATTTGCGATGTTTTAAAACATTTTTCTTGTTTTACCACAATTTAAAACAAAAATTAGGTTTTTTACATTTTTTCTGGTTTTACCACAATTCTACACAAAAATAACGTTTTTCTACAATTTATGAAGTTTAATGACGTTTTTTTACAATTTGCATGGTTTTTAAAAAATTTTCAGTGTTTTTCGACGATTGACGATGTTTAAGACCATTTTTCTTGTTTGAGCACAATTTTAAACAAATATTAGGTTTTACTACATTTTTTCACGTTTTACCACAATTTAAAAGAAAAATAACGTTTTACTACAATTTTAGAGGTTGTATGACGTTTTTACACATTTTTCATGGGTTTTCAATATTTTTCATTGTTTTTCGACGATTTACGATGTTTTAGAACATTTTTCTTGTTTAACCATAATTTTACGCAAAAAAAAGGGTTTTTCTACATTTTTTCATGTTTTAGCAAAATTTTACACAAAAATAACGTTTTTCTACAATTTTTGAGTTTTTATGACGTTTTTACACATTTTGCATGGTTTTGAAAAAATTTTCAGTGTTTTTCACGCTCTTATACTGTTTTTGTGGTATTTTTACTGTTTTACGACGATTTAAAGCTCTTATAAGGTTTTTCTGGTGATTTCACTGTTTTACGACGATTTAACAAATTTTAAGGGTTTTTCAATGATTTTTAGTGTAAATACGATGATTTATTACATTTTAATATTTTTTCTATATTTTACAGCGTTTTAAGACGATTTGACGCTCATATATGGATTTTCTGGTATTTTCACTGTTATACGACGATTTAAAGCTCTTATCAGGTTTTTCTGGTATTTCCACTGTTTTACGGAGATTTAACGCTCTTATAAGGTTTTTCTGGTATTTCCACTGTTTTACGACGATTTAACGCCCTTATTAGGTTTTTCTGGTGTTTTCACTGTTTTAGGACGATGTAACGCCCTTATTGGGTTTTTCTGGTATTTTCACTGTTTGACGACGATTCAAAGCTCTTATAAGGTTTTTCTGGTATTTTCACTGTTTTACGACGGTTTAAAGCTCTTATAAGGTTTTTCTGGTGTTTTCACTGATTTACGACGATTTAACGCACTTATAAGGTTTTTCTGGTATTTTCACTGTTTTACGACGATTTAACGCTCTTAAAAGGTTTTTCTGGTATTTTCACTGTTTTACGACGATTTAACGCTCTTGTAAGGTTTTTCTGTTATTTCCACTGTTTTACGACGATTTAACGCTCTTATAAGGTTTTTCTGGTATTTTCACTTTTTTACGATGATTTAACGCTCTTATAAGGTTTTTCTGGTGATTTCACTGTTTTACGAAGATTTAACGCTCTTATACTGTTTTTTTGGTATTTTCAATGTTTTACGACGATTTTAAGCTCTTATAAGGTTTTTCTGGTATTTTCACTGTTTTCAACGATTTAACGCTCCTATAAGGTTTTTCAGGTATTTCCACTGTTTTACGACGATTTAAAGCTCTTATCAGGATTTTCTGGTATCTTCACTGTTATAAGACGATTTAACGCTCTTATAAGGTTTTTCTGGTATTTTAACTGGTTTCCGACGATTAAACGCTCTTTTAAGGTTTTTTTGGTATTTTCACTGTTTTACGACGATTCAACGCTCTCATAAGGTTTTTCTGGTATTTTCACTGTTTTACGACGATTTAACGCTCTTTTAAGGTTTTTCTGGTATTTTCACTGTTTTACGACGATTTAACGCTCTTATAAGGTTTTTCTGGTGTTTTCACTGTTTAACGACAATTTAACGCTCTTATAAGGTTTATCTGGTATTTTCACTGTTTTACGACGATTTGACAAATTTGAATGGTTTTTCAATGATTTTTAGTGAAAATACGACGATTTATTACATTTTAATATTTTTTCTATATTTTACAACGTTTAAAGACGATTTGACGCTCTTATACTGTTTTTCTGGTATTTTCACTGTTTTACGACGATTTAAAGCTCTTATAAGGTTTTTCTGGTGTTTTCACTGATTAACGACGATTTAACGCACTTATAAGGTTTTTCTGGTATTTTCACTATTTTACGATGACTTAACGCTCTTATAAGGTTTTTCTGGTATTTTCACTGTTTTACGACGATTAAACGCTCTTATAAGGTTTTTCTGGTATTTTCACTGTTTTACGACGATTTAACGCTCTTATAGGGTTTTTCTGTTATTTCCACTGTTTTACGACGATTTAACGCTCTTATAAGGTTTTTCTGGTATTTTCACTTTTTTACGATGATTTAACGCTCTTATAAGGTTTTTCTGGTGATTTCACTGTTTTACGACGATTTAACGCTCTTATACTGTTTTTTTGGTATTTTCAATGTTTTACGACGATTTAAAGCTCTTATAAGGTTTTTCTGGTATTTTCACTGTTTTCAACGATTTAACGCTCCTATAAGGTTTTTCAGGTATTTCCACTGTTTTACGACGATTTAAAGCTCTTATCAGGATTTTCTGGTATCTTCACTGTTATAAGACGATTTAACGCTCTTATAAGGTTTTTCTGGTATTTTAACTGGTTTCCGACGATTAAACGCTCTTTTAAGGTTTTTTTGGTATTTTCACTGTTTTACGACGATTCAACGCTCTCATAAGGTTTTTCTGGTATTTTCACTGTTTTACGACGATTTAACGCTCTTTTAAGGTTTTTCTGGTATTTTCACTGTTTTACGACGATTTAACGCTCTTATAAGGTTTTTCTGGTGTTTTCACTGTTTAACGACAATTTAACGCTCTTATAAGGTTTATCTGGTATTTTCACTGTTTTACGACGATTTGACAAATTTGAATGGTTTTTCAATGATTTTTAGTGAAAATACGACGATTTATTACATTTTAATATTTTTTCTATATTTTAGAACGTTTAAAGACGATTACACGCTCTTATACTGTTTTTCTGGTATTTTCACTGTTTTACGACGATTTAAAGCTCTTATAAGGTTTTTCTGGTGTTTTCACTGATTTACGACGATTTAACGCACTTATAAGGTTTTTCTGGTATTTTAACTATTTTACGATGACTTAACGCTCTTATAAGGTTTTTCTGGTATTTTCACTGTTTTACGACGATTTAACGCTCTTATAAGGTTTTTCTGGGATTTTCACTGTTTTACGACGATTTAACGCTCTTATAAGGTTTTTCTGTTATTTCCACTGTTTTACGACGATTTAACGCTCTTATAAGGTTTTTCTGGTATTTTCACTTTTTTACGATGATTTAACGCTCTTATAAGGTTTTTCTGGTGATTTCACTGTTTTACGACGATTTAACGCTCTTATACTGTTTTTTAGGTATTTTCACTGTTTTACGACGATTTAAAGCTCTTATAAGGTTTTTCTGGTGATTTCACTGTTTTACGACGATTTAACAAATTTTAAGGGTTTTTCAATGATTTTTAGTGTAAATACGATGATTTATTACATTTTAATATTTTTTCTATATTTTACAGCGTTAAAAGACGGTTTGACGCTCATATATGGATTTTCTGGTATTTTCACTGTTATACGACGATTTAAAGCTCTTATCAGGTTTTTCTGGTATTTCCACTGTTTTACGACGATTTAACGCTCTTATAAGGTTTTTCTGGTATTTCCACTGTTTTACGACGATTTAACGCCCTTATTAGGTTTTTCTGGTGTTTTCACTGTTTTACGACGATGTAACGCCCTTATTGGGTTTTTCTGGTATTTTCACTGTTTGACGACGATTCAAAGCTCTTATAAGGTTTTTCTGGTATTTTCACTGTTTTCAACGATTTAACGCTCCTATAAGGTTTTTCAGGTATTTCCACTGTTTTACGACGATTTAAAGCTCTTATCAGGATTTTCTGGTATCTTCACTGTTATAAGACGATTTAACGCTCTTGTAAGGTTTTTCTGGTATTTTAACTGGTTTCCGACGATTAAACGCTCTTTTAAGGTTTTTTTGGTATTTTCACTGTTTTACGAAGATTCAACGCTCTCATAAGGTTTTTCTGGTATTTTCACTGTTTTACGACGATTCGACGCTCTAATAAGGTTTTTCTGGTATTTCCACTGTTTTACGACGATTTAACGCTCTTTTAAGGTTTTTCTGGTATTTTCACTGTTTTACGACGATTTAACGCTCTTTTAAGGTTTTTCTGGTATTTCCACTGTTTTACGACGATTTAACGCTCTGATAAGGTTTTTCTGGTATTTTCACTGTTTAACGACGACTTAAAGCTCTAATAAAGTTTTTCTGGTATTTTTACATTTTTTCGACGATTTAACGCTCTTATAAGGTTTTTCTGGTATTTTCACTGTTTTACGACAATTTAACGCTCTTATAAGGGTTTTCTGGTATTTCCACTGTTTTACGACGATTTGACAAATTTGAATGGTTTTTGATGATATTTAGTGAAAATACGACGATTTATTACATTTTAATATTTTTCTATATTTTACAGCGTTTTAAGACGATTTGACGCTCTTATACTGTTTTTCTGGTATTTTCACTGTTTTACGACGATTTAAAGCTTTTATAAGGTTTTTCTGGTCTTTTCACAGTTGAACGACGATTTACCGATCTTATAAGGTTTTTCTGGTGTTTTCACTGTTTTACAACGATTTAACGCTCTTAAAAGGTTTTTCTGGTATTTTCACTATTTAACGATGACTTAACGCTCTTAAAAGTTTTTTCTGGTATTTTCACTGTTTTACGACGATTTAACGCTCTAATAAGGTTTTTCTGGTATTTTCACTTTTTTACGATGATTTAACGCTCTAGTAAGGTTTTTCTGGTGTTTTCACTGTTTTACGAATATTAAACGCTCTTATAAGGTTTATCTGGTATTTTCACTGTTTTACGACGATTGAACGCTCTTATAAGATTTTTCTGGTATTTCCACTGTTTTACGACGATTTAACGCTCTTATATGGTTTTTCTGGTACTTTCACTATTTTACGATGACTTTACGCTCTTATAAGTTTTTTCTGGTATTTTCACTGTTTTACGACGATTTAACGCTCTTATAAGGTTTTTCTGGTAATTCCACTGTTTTACGACGATTTAACGCTCTAAAAAGGTTTTTCTGGTATTTCCACTGATTAACGACGATGTGTTTTCACTGTTTTACGAAAATTTAACGCTCTCATAAGGTTTTTCTGGTATTTTCACTGTTTTACGACGATTAAAAGCTCTTTTAAGGTTTTTCTGGTATTTTCACTGTTTTACGACGATTTAACGCTCTAATAAGGTTTTTTTTTCTGGTGTTTTAACTGTTTAACCACGATTTAACGCCCTTATAAAGTTTTTCTGGTGTTTTCACTGTTTTACGACGATTTAACGCACTTATAAGGTTTTTCTGGAATTTTAACTATTATACGATGATTTAACGCTCTTATAAGGTTTTTCTGGTGTTTTCACTGTTTTACGACATTTTAACGCCTTTATAAGGTTTATCTGGTATTTTCACTGTTTTACGACGATTTGACAAATTTGAATGGTTTTTCAATGATTTTTAGTGAAAATACGACGATTTATTACATTTTAATAATTTTTACATATTTTACAGCGTTTAAAGACGATTTGACGCTCTTATACTGTTTTTCTGGTATTTTCACTGTTTTACGACGATTTAAAGCTCTTATAAGGTTTTTCTGGTGTTTTCACTGATTTACGACGATTTAACGCACTAAAAAGGTTTTTCTGGTATTTTCACAATTTAACGATGACTTAACGCTCTAATAAGGTTTTTCTGGTATTTTCACTGTTTTACGACGATTTAACGCTCTTATAAGGTTTTTCTGGTATTTTCACTGTTTTACGACGATTTAACGCTCTTATAAAGTTTTTCTTTTATTTCCACTGTTTAACGACGATTTAACGCTCTAATAAGGTTTTTCTGGTATTTTCACTTTTTTACGATGATTTAACGCTCTTATAAGGTTTTTCTGGTGATTTCACTGTTTTACGACGATTTAACGCTCTAATACTGTTTTTTTGGTATTTTCACTGTTTTACGACGATTTAAAGCTCTTTTAAGGTTTTTCTGGTGATTTCACTGTTTTACGACGATTTAACAAATTTTAGGGGTTTTTCAATGATTTTTAGTGTTAATACGATGATTTATCACATTTTAATATTTTTTCTATATTTTACAGCGTTTAAAGACGATTTGACGCTCTTATATGGATTTTCTGGTATTTTCACTGTTATACGACGATCTAAAGCTCTTATCAGGTTTTTCTGGTATTTCCACTGTTTTAAGACGATTTAACGCTCTTATAAGGTTTTTCTTGTATTTCCACTGTTTTACGACGATTCAACGCCCTTATTAGGTTTTTCTGGTGTTTTCACTGTTTTAGTGAAAACACCAGATTTTATGACTGATTTCGATTTAAAGCATGATTCTAATCTCTGTTCCAAAATTTCAGCCCGTGTGGTCTTATAGAGCCTGAGAAAACTGCTTCCAAAGTTCGAACCCAAGTCTGAAATTAGCGTACATAAAAATCATGATTTTTCAAAAAATCCAACTTTATGGAATTTTTGTGACTGAATTTGATTAGTACCAATCGTGGTAAGTAAGAATCGTCTTATCGCTATTCCAAAATTTCAGCCCGTTTGGTCACATAGAGCCTGAGAAAACTGGTTCCAAAGTTCGAAACAAGTGTAAAATTAGCGTCCATAAAAATCATGATTTTTCTAAGAATCAAATTTTTTGGAGATTTTATGACTGATTTCGATTTAAAGCATGATTCTTAACACTGTTCCAAAATTAAAGCCCGTTTGGTCCCATAGAGCCTGAGAAAACTGCTTCTAAAGTTCGAACCCAAGTGTAAAATGAGCGTCCATAAAAATCATGATTTTTCTAAGAATCAATCTTTATGGAGATTTTATGACTGATTTCGATTTAAAGCATGATTCTTATCACTGTTCCAAAATTTCAGCCCGTATGGTCTTATAGAGCCTGAGAAAACTGCTTCCAAAGTTCGAACCCAAGTCTGAAATTAGCGTCCATAAAAATCAAGATTTTTCAAAAAATCCAACTTTATGGAGATTTTGTGACTGAATTTGATTAGTACCACGATTCTTACCGCTATTCCAAAATTTCAGCCCGTTTGGTCCCATAGAGCCGGAGAAAACTGCTTCCAAAGTTCGAACCCAAGTCTGAAATTAGCGTCCATAAAAATCATGATTTTTCTACGAATCAAATCTTTTGGAGATTTTATGACTGATTTCGATTTTAAGCATGATTCTAATCTCTGTTCCAAAATTTCAGCCCGTTTGGTCACATAGAGCCTGAGAAAACTGCTTCCAAAGTTCGAACCCAAGTCTGAAATTTGAAAAATCACTATTCCAAAATTTCGGCCCGTTTGGTCCTTTAGAGGCTCAGAAAACTGCTTCCAAAGTTCGAACCCAAGTCTGAAATTAGCGTCCATAAAAATCATGATTTTTCAAAAAATCCAACTTTATGGAAAGTTTGTGACTGAATTTGATTAGTACCACGATTCTTACCGCTATTCCAAAATTTCAGCCCGTTTGGTCCCATAGAGCCGGAGAAAACTGCTTCCAAAGTTCGAACCCAAGTCTGAAATTAGCGTCCATAAAAATCATGATTTATATAAGAATCAAACTTTAAGAAGATTTAATAACTGATTTCTATTATAAGCATGATTCTGATCACTGTTCCAAAATTTCAGCCCGTTTGGTCCCATAGAGCCTGAGACAACTGCCTCCAAAGTTCGAATCCAAGTCTGAAATTAGCGTCCAAAAAAATCATGATTTTTCTAAGAATCAATCTTTTTGGAGATTTTATGACTGATTTTGATTTAAAGCATGATTCTTAACACTGTTCCAAAATTAAAGCCCGTTTGGTCCCATAGAGCCTGAGAAAACTGCTTCTAAAGTTCGAACCCAAGTGTAAAATGAGCGTCCATAAAAATCATGATTTTTCTAAGAATCAATCTTTATGGAGATTTTATGACTGATTTCGATTTAAAGCATGATTCTTATCACTGTTCCAAAATTTCAGCCCGTATGGTCTTATAGAGCCTGAGAAAACTGCTTCCAAAGTTCGAACCCAAGTCTGAAATTAGCGTCCATAAAAATCAAGATTTTTCAAAAAATCCAACTTTATGGAGATTTTGTGACTGAATTTGATTAGTACCACGATTCTTACCGCTATTCCAAAATTTCAGCCCGTTTGGTCCCATAGAGCCGGAGAAAACTGCTTCCAAAGTTCGAACCCAAGTCTGAAATTAGCGTCCATAAAAATCATGATTTATATAAGAATCAAACTTTAAGAAGATTTAATAACTGATTTCTATTATAAGCATGATTCTTATCACTGTTCCAAAATTAAAGCCCGTTTGGTCCCATAGAGCCTGAGAAAACTGCTTCTAAAGTTCGAACCCAAGTGTAAAATTAGCGTCCATAAAAATCATGATTTTTCTAAGAATCAATCTTTATGGAGATTTTATGACTGATTTCGATTTAAAGCATGATTCTTATCACTGTTCCAAAATTTCAGCCCGTATGGTCTTATAGAGCCTGAGAAAACTGCTTCCAAAGTTCGAACCCAAGTCTAAAATAAGCGTCCATAAAAATCAAGATTTTTCAAAAAATCCAACTTTATGGAGATTTTGTGACTGAATTTGATTTGTACCACGATTCTTATCGCTATTCCAAAATTTCAGCCCGTTTGGTCCCATAGAGCCGGAGAAAACTGCTTCCAAAGTTCGAACCCAAGTCTGAAATTAGCGTCCATAAAAATCATGATTTATATAAGAATCAAACTTAAAGAAGATTTAATAACTGATTTCTATTATAAGCATGATTCTGATCACTGTTCCAAAATTTCAGCCCGTTTGGTCCCATAGAGCCTGAGACAACTGCCTCCAAAGTTCGAATCCAAGTCTGAAATTAGCGTCCAAAAAAATCATGATTTTTCTAAGAATCAATCTTTTTGGAGATTTTATGACTGATTTTGATTTAAAGCATGATTCTTAACACTATTCCAAAATTAAAGCCCGTTTGGTCCCATAGAGCCTGAGAAAACTGCTTCTAAAGTTCGAACCCAAGTGTAAAATGAGCGTCCATAAAAATCATGATTTTTCTAAGAATCAATCTTTATGGAGATTTTATGACTGATTTCGATTTAAAGCATGATTCTTATCACTGTTCCAAAATTTCAGCCCGTATGGTCTTATAGAGCCTGAGAAAACTGCTTCCAAAGTTCGAACCCAAGTCTGAAATTAGCGTCCATAAAAATCAAGATTTTTCAAAAAATCCAACTTTATGGAGATTTTGTGACTGAATTTGATTAGTACCACGATTCTTACCGCTATTCCAAAATTTCAGCCCGTTTGGTCCCATAGAGCCGGAGAAAACTGCTTCCAAAGTTCGAACCCAAGTCTGAAATTAGCGTCCATAAAAATCATGATTTATATAAGAATCAAACTTTAAGAAGATTTAATAACTGATTTCTATTATAAGCATGATTCTTATCACTGTTCCAAAATTAAAGCCCGTTTGGTCCCATAGAGCCTGAGAAAACTGCTTCTAAAGTTCGAACCCAAGTGTAAAATTAGCGTCCATAAAAATCATGATTTTTCTAAGAATCAATCTTTATGGAGATTTTATGACTGATTTCGATTTAAAGCATGATTCTGATCACTGTTCCAAAATTTCAGCCCGTTTGGTCCCATAGAGCCTGAGACAACTGCCTCCAAAGTTCGAATCCAAGTCTGAAATTAGCGTCCAAAAAAATCATGATTTTTCTAAGAATCAATCTTTTTGGAGATTTTATGACTGATTTTGATTTAAAGCATGATTCTTAACACTGTTCCAAAATTAAAGCCCGTTTGGTCCCATAGAGCCTGAGAAAACTGCTTCTAAAGTTCGAACCCAAGTGTAAAATGAGCGTCCATAAAAATCATGATTTTTCTAAGAATCAATCTTTATGGAGATTTTATGACTGATTTCGATTTAAAGCATGATTCTTATCACTGTTCCAAAATTTCAGCCCGTATGGTCGTATAGAGCCTGAGAAAACTGCTTCCAAAGTTCGAACCCAAGTCTGAAATTAGCGTCCATAAAAATCAAGATTTTTCAAAAAATCCAACTTTATGGAGATTTTGTGACTGAATTTGATTAGTACCACGATTCTTACCGCTATTCCAAAATTTCAGCCCGTTTGGTCCCATAGAGCCGGAGAAAACTGCTTCCAAAGTTCGAACCCAAGTCTGAAATTAGCGTCCATAAAAATCATGATTTATATAAGAATCAAACTTTAAGAAGATTTAATAACTGATTTCTATTATAAGCATGATTCTTATCACTGTTCCAAAATTAAAGCCCGTTTGGTCCCATAGAGCCTGAGAAAACTGCTTCTAAAGTTCGAACCCAAGTGTAAAATTAGCGTCCATAAAAATCATGATTTTTCTAAGAATCAATCTTTATGGAGATTTTATGACTGATTTCGATTTAAAGCATGATTCTTATCACTGTTCCAAAATTTCAGCCCGTATGGTCTTATAGAGCCTGAGAAAACTGCTTCCAAAGTTCGAACCCAAGTCTGAAGTTAGCGTCCATAAAAATCAAGATTTTTCTAAAAATCCAACTTTATGGAAATTTTGTGACTGATATTGATTTGTTCCACGATTATCATCGCTATTCAAAAATTTCAGCCCGTTTGGTCCTATAGAGCCTCAGAAAACTGCTTCCAAAGTTCGAACCCAAGTCTGAAATTAGCGTCCATAAAAATCATGATTTTTCTAAAAATCCAACTTTATGGAAATTTTGTGACTGAATTTGATTTGTACCAAGATTCTTATCGCTATTCAAAAATTTCAGCCCGTTTGGTCCTAAAGAGCCTCACAAAACTGCTTCCAAAGTTCGAACCCAAGTCTGAAATTAGCGTCCATAAAAATCATGATTTTTCTACGAATCAAATCTTTTGGAGATTTTTTGACTGATTTCGATTTTAAGCATGATTCTAATCTCTGTTCCAAAATTTCAGCCCGTTTGGTCACATAGAGCCTGAGAAAACTGCTTCCAAAGTTCGAACCCAAGTCTGAAATTTGAAAAATCACTATTCCAAAATTTCGGCCCGTTTGGTCCTTTAGAGGCTCAGAAAACTGCTTCCAAAGTTCGAACCCAAGTCTGAAATTAGCGTCCATAAAAATCATGATTTTTCAAAAAATCCAACTTTATGGAAAGTTTGTGACTGAATTTGATTAGTACCACGATTCTTACCGCTATTCCAAAATTTCAGCCCGTTTGGTCCCATAGAGCCGGAGAAAACTGCTTCCAAAGTTCGAACCCAAGTCTGAAATTAGCGTCCATAAAAATCATGATTTATATAAGAATCAAACTTTAAGAAGATTTAATAACTGATTTCTATTATAAGCATGATTCTGATCACTGTTCCAAAATTTCAGCCCGTTTGGTCCCATAGAGCCTGAGACAACTGCCTCCAAAGTTCGAATCCAAGTCTGAAATTAGCGTCCAAAAAAATCATGATTTTTCTAAGAATCAATCTTTTTGGAGATTTTATGACTGATTTTGATTTAAAGCATGATTCTTAACACTGTTCCAAAATTAAAGCCCGTTTGGTCCCATAGAGCCTGAGAAAACTGCTTCTTAAGTTCGAACCCAAGTGTAAAATGAGCGTCCATAAAAATCATGATTTTTCTAAGAATCAATCTTAATGGAGATTTTATGACTGATTTCGATTTAAAGCATGATTCTTATCACTGTTCCAAAATTTCAGCCCGTATGGTCTTATAGAGCCTGAGAAAACTGCTTCCAAAGTTCGAACCCAAGTCTGAAATTAGCGTCCATAAAAATCAAGATTTTTCAAAAAATCCAACTTTATGGAGATTTTGTGACTGAATTTGATTAGTACCACGATTCTTACCGCTATTCCAAAATTTCAGCCCGTTTGGTCCCATAGAGCCGGAGAAAACTGCTTCCAAAGTTCGAACCCAAGTCTGAAATTAGCGTCCATAAAAATCATGATTTATATAAGAATCAAACTTTAAGAAGATTTAATAACTGATTTCTATTATAAGCATGATTCTTATCACTGTTCCAAAATTAAAGCCCGTTTGGTCCCATAGAGCCTGAGAAAACTGCTTCTAAAGTTCGAACCCAAGTGTAAAATTAGCGTCCATAAAAATCATGATTTTTCTAAGAATCAATCTTTATGGAGATTTTATGACTGATTTCGATTTAAAGCATGATTCTTATCACTGTTCCAAAATTTCAGCCCGTATGGTCTTATAGAGCCTGAGAAAACTGCTTCCAAAGTTCGAACCCAAGTCTAAAATAAGCGTCCATAAAAATCAAGATTTTTCAAAAAATCCAACTTTATGGAGATTTTGTGACTGAATTTGATTTGTACCACGATTCTTATCGCTATTCCAAAATTTCAGCCCGTTTGGTCCCATAGAGCCGGAGAAAACTGCTTCCAAAGTTCGAACCCAAGTCTGAAATTAGCGTCCATAAAAATCATGATTTATATAAGAATCAAACTTAAAGAAGATTTAATAACTGATTTCTATTATAAGCATGATTCTGATCACTGTTCCAAAATTTCAGCCCGTTTGGTCCCATAGAGCCTGAGACAACTGCCTCCAAAGTTCGAATCCAAGTCTGAAATTAGCGTCCAAAAAAATCATGATTTTTCTAAGAATCAATCTTTTTGGAGATTTTATGACTGATTTTGATTTAAAGCATGATTCTTAACACTGTTCCAAAATTAAAGCCCGTTTGGTCCCATAGAGCCTGAGAAAACTGCTTCTAAAGTTCGAACCCAAGTGTAAAATGAGCGTCCATAAAAATCATGATTTTTCTAAGAATCAATCTTTATGGAGATTTTATGACTGATTTCGATTTAAAGCATGATTCTTATCACTGTTCCAAAATTTCAGCCCGTATGGTCTTATAGAGCCTGAGAAAACTGCTTCCAAAGTTCGAACCCAAGTCTGAAATTAGCGTCCATAAAAATCAAGAATTTTCAAAAAATCCAACTTTATGGAGATTTTGTGACTGAATTTGATTAGTACCACGATTCTTACCGCTATTCCAAAATTTCAGCCCGTTTGGTCCCATAGAGCCGGAGAAAACTGCTTCCAAAGTTCGAACCCAAGTCTGAAATTAGCGTCCATAAAAATCATGATTTATATAAGAATCAAACTTTAAGAAGATTTAATAACTGATTTCTATTATAAGCATGATTCTTATCACTGTTCCAAAATTAAAGCCCGTTTGGTCCCATAGAGCCTGAGAAAACTGCTTCTAAAGTTCGAACCCAAGTGTAGAATTAGCGTCCATAAAAATCATGATTTTTCTAAGAATCAATCTTTATGGAGATTTTATGACTGATTTCGATTTAAAGCATGATTCTTATCACTGTTCCAAAATTTCAGCCCGTATGGTCTTATAGAGCCTGAGAAAACTGCTTCCAAAGTTTGAACCCAAGTCTAAAATAAGCGTCCATAAAAATCAAGATTTTTCAAAAAATCCAACTTTATGGAGATTTTGTGACTGAATTTGATTTGTACCACGATTCTTATCGCTATTCCAAAATTTCAGCCCGTTTGGTCCCATAGAGCCGGAGAAAACTGCTTCCAAAGTTCGAACCCAAGTCTGAAATTAGCGTCCATAAAAATCATGATTTATATAAGAATCAAACTTAAAGAAGATTTAATAACTGATTTCTATTATAAGCATGATTCTGATCACTGTTCCAAAATTTCAGCCCGTTTGGTCCCATAGAGCCTGAGACAACTGCATCCAAAGTTCGAATCCAAGTCTGAAATTAGCGTCCAAAAAAATCATGATTTTTCTAAGAATCAATCTTTTTGGAGATTTTATGACTGATTTTGATTTAAAGCATGATTCTTAACACTGTTCCAAAATTAAAGCCCGTTTGGTCCCATAGAGCCTGAGAAAACTGCTTCTAAAGTTCGAACCCAAGTGTAAAATGAGCGTCCATAAAAATCATGATTTTTCTAAGAATCAATCTTTATGGAGATTTTATGACTGATTTCGATTTAAAGCATGATTCTTATCACTGTTCCAAAATTTCAGCCCGTATGGTCGTATAGAGCCTGAGAAAACTGCTTCCAAAGTTCGAACCCAAGTCTGAAATTAGCGTCCATAAAAATCAAGATTTTTCAAAAAATCCAACTTTATGGAGATTTTGTGACTGAATTTGATTAGTACCACGATTCTTACCGCTATTCCAAAATTTCAGCCCGTTTGGTCCCATAGAGCCGGAGAAAACTGCTTCCAAAGTTCGAACCCAAGTCTGAAATTAGCGTCCATAAAAATCATGATTTATATAAGAATCAAACTTTAAGAAGATTTAATAACTGATTTCTATTATAAGCATGATTCTTATCACTGTTCCAAAATTAAAGCCCGTTTGGTCCCATAGAGCCTGAGAAAACTGCTTCTAAAGTTCGAACCCAAATGTAAAATTAGCGTCCATAAAAATCATGATTTTTCTAAGAATCAATCTTTATGGAGATTTTATGACTGATTTCGATTTAAAGCATGATTCTTATCACTGTTCCAAAATTTCAGCCCGTATGGTCTTATAGAGCCTGAGAAAACTGCTTCCAAAGTTCGAACCCAAGTCTAAAATAAGCGTCCATAAAAATCAAGATTTTTCAAAAAATCCAACTTTATGGAGATTTTGTGACTGAATTTGATTTGTACCACGATTCTTATCGCTATTCAAAAATTTCAGCCCGTTTGGTCCTATAGAGCCTCAGAAAACTGCTTCCAAAGTTCGAACCCAAGTATGAAATTAGCGTCCATAAAAATCATGATTTTTCTTAAAATCAAACTTTATGGAAATTTTGTGACTGAATTTGATTAGTACCACGATTCTTATCGCAATTCCAAAATTTCAGCCTGTTTGGTTCATAGAGCCTGAGAAAACTGATTCTAAAGTTCGAACCCAAGTCTGAAATTAGCGTCCATAAAAATCATGATTTTTCTAAAAATCCAACTTAATGGAGATTTTATGACTGATTTCGATTGAAAGCATGATTCTAATCGCTGTTCCAAAATTTCAGCCCGTATGGTCTTATAGAGCCTGAGAAAACTGCTTCCAAAGTTCGAACCCAAGTCTAAAATAAACGTCCATAAAAATCAAGATTTTTCAAAAAATCCAACTTTATGGAGATTTTGTGACTGAATTTGATTTGTACCACGATTTTTATCGCTATTCAAAAATTTCAGCCCGTTTGGTCCTATAGAGCCTCAGAAAACTGCTTCCAAAGTTCGAACCCAAGTATGAAATTAGCGTCCATAAAAATCATGATTTTTCTTAAAATCCAACTTTATGGAAATTTTGTGACTGAATTTGATTAGTACCACGATTCTTATCGCAATTCCAAAATTTCAGCCTGTTTGGTTCATAGAGCCTGAGAAAACTGCTTCTAAAGTTCGAACCCAAGTCTGAAATTAGCGTCCATAAAAATCATGATTTTTCTAAGAATCAAACTTTTTGGAGATTTTATGACTGATTTCGATTTAAAGCATGATTCTAATCGCTGTTCCAAAATTTCAGCCCGTATGGTCTTATAGAGCCTGAGAAAACTGCTTCCAAAGTTCGAACCCAAGTCTGAAGTTAGCGTCCATAAAAATCAAGATTTTTCTAAAAATCCAACTTTATGGAAATTTTGTGACTGATATTGATTTGTTCCACGATTATCATCGCTATTCAAAAATTTCAGCCCGTTTGGTCATATAGAGCCTCAGAAAACTGCTTCCAAAGTTCGAACCCAAGTCTGAAATTAGCGTCCATAAAAATCATGATTTTTCTAAAAATCCAACTTTATGGAAATTTTGTGACTGAATTTGATTTGTACCAAGATTCTTATCGCTATTCAAAAATTTCAGCCCGTTTGGTCCTATAGAGCCTCAGAAAACTGCTTCCAAAGTTCGAACCCAAGTTTGAAATTAGCGTCCATAAAAATGATGATTTTTCTAAAAATCCAACTTTATGGAGATTTTATGACTGATTTCGATTTTTAAGCATGATTCTAATCGCTGTTCCAAAATTTCAGCCCGTATGGTCTTATAGAGCCTGAGAAAACTGCTTCCAAAGTTCGAACCCAAGTCTGAAATTAGCGTCCATAAAAATCATGATTTTTCTAAAAATCCAACTTTATGGAAATTTTGTGACTGAATTTGATTTGTACCAAGATTCTTATCGCTATTCAAAAATTTCAGCCCGTTTGGTCCTATAGAGCCTCAGAAAACTGCTTCCAAAGTTCGAACCCAAGTTTGAAATTAGCGTCCATAAAAATGATGATTTTTCTAAAAATCCAACTTTATGGAGATTTTATGACTGATTTCGATTTTTAAGCATGATTCTAATCGCTGTTCCAAAATTTCAGCCCAAATGGTCTTATAGAGCCTGAGAAAACTGCTTTCAAAGTTCGAACCCAAGTCTGAAATTAGCGTCCATAAAAATCATGATTTTTCTAAAAATCTAACTTTATGGAAATTTTGTGACTGAATTTGATTTGTACCACGATTCTTACCGCTATTCCGAAATTTCAGCCTGTTTGGTCCCATACAGCCTGAGAAAACTGCTTCCAAAGTTCGAACCCAAGTGTAAAATTAGCGTCCATAAAAATCATGATTTTTCTAAGAATCAAACTTTAAGAAGATTTAATAACTGATTTCTATTATAAGCATGATTCTTATCACTGTTCCAAAATTAAAGCCCGTTTGGTCCCATAGAGCCTGAGAAAACTGCTTCTAAAGTTCGAACCCAAATGTAAAATTAGCGTCCATAAAAATCATGATTTTTCTAAGAATCAATCTTTATGGAGATTTTATGACTGATTTCGATTTAAAGCATGATTCTTATCACTGTTCCAAAATTTCAGCCCGTATGGTCTTATAGAGCCTGAGAAAACTGCTTCCAAAGTTCGAACCCAAGTCTAAAATAAGCGTCCATAAAAATCAAGATTTTTCAAAAAATCCAACTTTATGGAGATTTTGTGACTGAATTTGATTTGTACCACGATTCTTATCGCTATTCAAAAATTTCAGCCCGTTTGGTCCTATAGAGCCTCAGAAAACTGCTTCCAAAGTTCGAACCCAAGTATGAAATTAGCGTCCATAAAAATCATGATTTTTCTTAAAATCAAACTTTATGGAAATTTTGTGACTGAATTTGATTAGTACCACGATTCTTATCGCAATTCCAAAATTTCAGCCTGTTTGGTTCATAGAGCCTGAGAAAACTGATTCTAAAGTTCGAACCCAAGTCTGAAATTAGCGTCCATAAAAATCATGATTTTTCTAAAAATCCAACTTAATGGAGATTTTATGACTGATTTCGATTGAAAGCATGATTCTAATCGCTGTTCCAAAATTTCAGCCCGTATGGTCTTATAGAGCCTGAGAAAACTGCTTCCAAAGTTCGAACCCAAGTCTAAAATAAACGTCCATAAAAATCAAGATTTTTCAAAAAATCCAACTTTATGGAGATTTTGTGACTGAATTTGATTTGTACCACGATTTTTATCGCTATTCAAAAATTTCAGCCCGTTTGGTCCTATAGAGCCTCAGAAAACTGCTTCCAAAGTTCGAACCCAAGTATGAAATTAGCGTCCATAAAAATCATGATTTTTCTTAAAATCCAACTTTATGGAAATTTTGTGACTGAATTTGATTAGTACCACGATTCTTATCGCAATTCCAAAATTTCAGCCTGTTTGGTTCATAGAGCCTGAGAAAACTGCTTCTAAAGTTCGAACCCAAGTCTGAAATTAGCGTCCATAAAAATCATGATTTTTCTAAGAATCAAACTTTTTGGAGATTTTATGACTGATTTCGATTTAAAGCATGATTCTAATCGCTGTTCCAAAATTTCAGCCCGTATGGTCTTATAGAGCCTGAGAAAACTGCTTCCAAAGTTCGAACCCAAGTCTGAAGTTAGCGTCCATAAAAATCAAGATTTTTCTAAAAATCCAACTTTATGGAAATTTTGTGACTGATATTGATTTGTTCCACGATTATCATCGCTATTCAAAAATTTCAGCCCGTTTGGTCATATAGAGCCTCAGAAAACTGCTTCCAAAGTTCGAACCCAAGTCTGAAATTAGCGTCCATAAAAATCATGATTTTTCTAAAAATCCAACTTTATGGAAATTTTGTGACTGAATTTGATTTGTACCAAGATTCTTATCGCTATTCAAAAATTTCAGCCCGTTTGGTCCTATAGAGCCTCAGAAAACTGCTTCCAAAGTTCGAACCCAAGTTTGAAATTAGCGTCCATAAAAATGATGATTTTTCTAAAAATCCAACTTTATGGAGATTTTATGACTGATTTCGATTTTTAAGCATGATTCTAATCGCTGTTCCAAAATTTCAGCCCGTATGGTCTTATAGAGCCTGAGAAAACTGCTTCCAAAGTTCGAACCCAAGTCTGAAATTAGCGTCCATAAAAATCATGATTTTTCTAAAAATCCAACTTTATGGAAATTTTGTGACTGAATTTGATTTGTACCAAGATTCTTATCGCTATTCAAAAATTTCAGCCCGTTTGGTCCTATAGAGCCTCAGAAAACTGCTTCCAAAGTTCGAACCCAAGTTTGAAATTAGCGTCCATAAAAATGATGATTTTTCTAAAAATCCAACTTTATGGAGATTTTATGACTGATTTCGATTTTTAAGCATGATTCTAATCGCTGTTCCAAAATTTCAGCCCAAATGGTCTTATAGAGCCTGAGAAAACTGCTTTCAAAGTTCGAACCCAAGTCTGAAATTAGCGTCCATAAAAATCATGATTTTTCTAAAAATCTAACTTTATGGAAATTTTGTGACTGAATTTGATTTGTACCACGATTCTTACCGCTATTCCGAAATTTCAGCCTGTTTGGTCCCATACAGCCTGAGAAAACTGCTTCCAAAGTTCGAACCCAAGTGTAAAATTAGCGTCCATAAAAATCATGATTTTTCTAAGAATCAAACTTTTTGGAGATTTTATGACTGATTTCTATTTAAAGCATGATTCTTATCCCTGTTCCAAAATTTCAGCCCGTATGGTCTTATAGAGCCTGAGAAAACTGCTTCCAAAGTTCGAACCCAAGTCTGAAATTAGCGTCCATAAAAATCATGATTTTTCTAAAAATCCAACTCTATGGAAATTTTGTGACTGATTTCGATTTTTAAGCATGATTCTAATCGCTGTTCCAAAATTTCAGCCCAAATGGTCTTATAGAGCCTGAGAAAACTGCTTCCAAAGTTCGAACCCAAGTCTGAAATTAGCGTCCATAAAAATCATGATTTTTCTAAAAATCTAACTTTATGGAAATTTTGTGACTGAATTTGATAAGTACCTCGATTCTTATCGCTATTCCAAAATTTCAGCCCGTTTGGTCACATAGAGCCTGAGAAAACTGCTTCCAAAGATAGAACCCAAGTCTGAAATTAGCGTCCATAAAAATCATGATTTATCTAAGAATCAAACTTAAAGGAGATTTTATGACTGATTTCGATTGAAAGCATGATTCTCATCTCTGTTCCAAAATTTCAGCCCGTATGGTCTTATAGAGCCTGAGAAAACTGCTTCCAAAATTCGAACACAAGTCTGAAATTAGCGTCCATAAAAATCATGATTTTTCAAAAAATCTAAATTTATGGAAATTTTGTGACTGAATTTGATTAGTACCACGATTCTTACCGCTATTCCAAAATTTCAGCCCGTTTGGTCCCATAGAGCCGGAGAAAACTGCTTCCAAAGTTCGAACCCAGGTCTGAAATTAGCGTCCATAAAAATCATGATTTTTCTAAAAATCCAACTCGATGGAAATTTTGTGACTGAATTTGATTAGTACCACGATTCTTACCGCTATTCCAAAATTTCAGCCCGTTTGGTCCCATAGAGCCGGAGAAAACTGCTTCCAAAGTTCGAACCCAAGTCTGAAATTAGCGTCCATAAAAATCATGATTTATATAAGAATCAAACTTTAAGAAGATTTAATAACTGATTTCTATTATAAGCATGATTCTGATCACTGTTCCAAAATTTCAGCCCGTTTGGTCCCATAGAGCCTGAGACAACTGCCTCCAAAGTTCGAATCCAAGTCTGAAATTAGCGTCCAAAAAAATCATGATTTTTCTAAGAATCAATCTTTTTGGAGATTTTATGACTGATTTTGATTTAAAGCATGATTCTTAACACTGTTCCAAAATTAAAGCCCGTTTGGTCCCATAGAGCCTGAGAAAACTGCTTCTAAAGTTCGAACCCAAGTGTAAAATGAGCGTCCATAAAAATCATGATTTTTCTAAGAATCAATCTTTATGGAGATTTTATGACTGATTTCGATTTAAAGCATGATTCTTATCACTGTTCCAAAATTTCAGCCCGTATGGTCTTATAGAGCCTGAGAAAACTGCTTCCAAAGTTCGAACCCAAGTCTGAAATTAGCGTCCATAAAAATCAAGATTTTTCAAAAAATCCAACTTTATGGAGATTTTGTGACTGAATTTGATTAGTACCACGATTCTTACCGCTATTCCAAAATTTCAGCCCGTTTGGTCCCATAGACCCGAGAAAACTGCTTCCAAAGTTCGAACCCAAGTCTGAAATTAGCGTCCATAAAAATCATGATTTATATAAGAATCAAACTTTAAGAAGATTTAATAACTGATTTCTATTATAAGCATGATTCTTATCACTGTTCCAAAATTAAAGCCCGTTTGGTCCCATAGAGCCTGAGAAAACTGCTTCTAAAGTTCGAACCCAAGTGTAAAATTAGCGTCCATAAAAATCATGATTTTTCTAAGAATCAATCTTTATGGAGATTTTATGACTGATTTCGATTTAAAGCATGATTCTTATCACTGTTCCAAAATTTCAGCCCGTATGGTCTTATAGAGCCTGAGAAAACTGCTTCCAAAGTTCGAACCCAAGTCTAAAATAAGCGTCCATAAAAATCAAGATTTTTCAAAAAATCCAACTTTATGGAGATTTTGTGACTGAATTTGATTTGTACCACGATTCTTATCGCTATTCAAAAATTTCAGCCCGTTTGGTCCTATAGAGCCTCAGAAAACTGCTTCCAAAGTTCGAACCCAAGTATGAAATTAGCGTCCATAAAAATCATGATTTTTCTTAAAATCCAACTTTATGGAAATTTTGTGACTGAATTTGATTAGTACCACGATTCTTATCGCAATTCCAAAATTTCAGCCTGTTTGGTTCATAGAGCCTGAGAAAACTGCTTCTAAAGTTCGAACCCAAGTCTGAAATTAGCGTCCATAAAAATCATGATTTTTCTAAGAATCAAACTTTTTGGAGATTTGATGACTGATTTCGATTTAAAGCATGATTCTAATCGCTGTTCCAAAATTTCAGCCCGTTTGGTCCCATAGAGCCGGAGAAAACTGCTTCCAAAGTTCGAACCCAGGTCTGAAATTAGCGTCCATAAAAATCATGATTTTTCTAAAAATCCAACTCGATGGAAATTTTGTGACTGAATTTGATTAGTACCACGATTCTTACCGCTATTCCAAAATTTCAGCCCGTTTGGTCCCATAGAGCCGGAGAAAACTGCTTCCAAAGTTCGAACCCAAGTCTGAAATTAGCGTCCATAAAAATCATGATTTATATAAGAATCAAACTTTAAGAAGATTTAATAACTGATTTCTATTATAAGCATGATTCTGATCACTGTTCCAAAATTTCAGCCCGTTTGGTCCCATAGAGCCTGAGACAACTGCCTCCAAAGTTCGAATCCAAGTCTGAAATTAGCGTCCAAAAAAATCATGATTTTTCTAAGAATCAATCTTTTTGGAGATTTTATGACTGATTTTGATTTAAAGCATGATTCTTAACACTGTTCCAAAATTAAAGCCCGTTTGGTCCCATAGAGCCTGAGAAAACTGCTTCTAAAGTTCGAACCCAAGTGTAAAATGAGCGTCCATAAAAATCATGATTTTTCTAAGAATCAATCTTTATGGAGATTTTATGACTGATTTCGATTTAAAGCATGATTCTTATCACTGTTCCAAAATTTCAGCCCGTATGGTCTTATAGAGCCTGAGAAAACTGCTTCCAAAGTTCGAACCCAAGTCTGAAATTAGCGTCCATAAAAATCAAGATTTTTCAAAAAATCCAACTTTATGGAGATTTTGTGACTGAATTTGATTAGTACCACGATTCTTACCGCTATTCCAAAATTTCAGCCCGTTTGGTCCCATAGAGCCGGAGAAAACTGCTTCCAAAGTTCGAACCCAAGTCTGAAATTAGCGTCCATAAAAATCATGATTTATATAAGAATCAAACTTTAAGAAGATTTAATAACTGATTTCTATTATAAGCATGATTCTTATCACTGTTCCAAAATTAAAGCCCGTTTGGTCCCATAGAGCCTGAGAAAACTGCTTCTAAAGTTCGAACCCAAGTGTAAAATTAGCGTCCATAAAAATCATGATTTTTCTAAGAATCAATCTTTATGGAGATTTTATGACTGATTTCGATTTAAAGCATGATTCTTATCACTGTTCCAAAATTTCAGCCCGTATGGTCTTATAGAGCCTGAGAAAACTGCTTCCAAAGTTCGAACCCAAGTCTAAAATAAGCGTCCATAAAAATCAAGATTTTTCAAAAAATCCAACTTTATGGAGATTTTGTGACTGAATTTGATTTGTACCACGATTCTTATCGCTATTCAAAAATTTCAGCCCGTTTGGTCCTATAGAGCCTCAGAAAACTGCTTCCAAAGTTCGAACCCAAGTATGAAATTAGCGTCCATAAAAATCATGATTTTTCTTAAAATCCAACTTTATGGAAATTTTGTGACTGAATTTGATTAGTACCACGATTCTTATCGCAATTCCAAAATTTCAGCCTGTTTGGTTCATAGAGCCTGAGAAAACTGCTTCTAAAGTTCGAACCCAAGTCTGAAATTAGCGTCCATAAAAATCATGATTTTTCTAAGAATCAAACTTTTTGGAGATTTGATGACTGATTTCGATTTAAAGCATGATTCTAATCGCTGTTCCAAAATTTCAGCCCGTTTGGTCCCATAGAGCCGGAGAAAACTGCTTCCAAAGTTCGAACCCAGGTCTGAAATTAGCGTCCATAAAAATCATGATTTTTCTAAAAATCCAACTCGATGGAAATTTTGTGACTGAATTTGATTAGTACCACGATTCTTACCGCTATTCCAAAATTTCAGCCCGTTTGGTCCCATAGAGCCGGAGAAAACTGCTTCCAAAGTTCGAACCCAAGTCTGAAATTAGCGTCCATAAAAATCATGATTTATATAAGAATCAAACTTTAAGAAGATTTAATAACTGATTTCTATTATAAGCATGATTCTGATCACTGTTCCAAAATTTCAGCCCGTTTGGTCCCATAGAGCCTGAGACAACTGCCTCCAAAGTTCGAATCCAAGTCTGAAATTAGCGTCCAAAAAAATCATGATTTTTCTAAGAATCAATCTTTTTGGAGATTTTATGACTGATTTTGATTTAAAGCATGATTCTTAACACTGTTCCAAAATTAAAGCCCGTTTGGTCCCATAGAGCCTGAGAAAACTGCTTCTAAAGTTCGAACCCAAGTGTAAAATGAGCGTCCATAAAAATCATGATTTTTCTAAGAATCAATCTTTATGGAGATTTTATGACTGATTTCGATTTAAAGCATGATTCTTATCACTGTTCCAAAATTTCAGCCCGTATGGTCTTATAGAGCCTGAGAAAACTGCTTCCAAAGTTCGAACCCAAGTCTGAAATTAGCGTCCATAAAAATCAAGATTTTTCAAAAAATCCAACTTTATGGAGATTTTGTGACTGAATTTGATTAGTACCACGATTCTTACCGCTATTCCAAAATTTCAGCCCGTTTGGTCCCATAGAGCCGGAGAAAACTGCTTCCAAAGTTCGAACCCAAGTCTGAAATTAGCGTCCATAAAAATCATGATTTATATAAGAATCAAACTTTAAGAAGATTTAATAACTGATTTCTATTATAAGCATGATTCTTATCACTGTTCCAAAATTAAAGCCCGTTTGGTCCCATAGAGCCTGAGAAAACTGCTTCTAAAGTTCGAACCCAAGTGTAAAATTAGCGTCCATAAAAATCATGATTTTTCTAAGAATCAATCTTTATGGAGATTTTATGACTGATTTCGATTTAAAGCATGATTCTTATCACTGTTCCAAAATTTCAGCCCGTATGGTCTTATAGAGCCTGAGAAAACTGCTTCCAAAGTTCGAACCCAAGTCTAAAATAAGCGTCCATAAAAATCAAGATTTTTCAAAAAATCCAACTTTAAGGAGATTTTGTGACTGAATTTGATTTGTACCACGATTCTCATCGCTATTCAAAAATTTCAGCCCGTTTGGTCCTATAGAGCCTCAGAAAACTGCTTCCAAAGTTCGAACCCAAGTATGAAATTAGCGTCCATAAAAATCATGATTTTTCTTAAAATCCAACTTTATGGAAATTTTGTGACTGAATTTGATTAGTACCACGATTCTTATCGCAATTCCAAAATTTCAGCCTGTTTGGTTCATAGAGCCTGAGAAAACTGCTTCTAAAGTTCGAACCCAAGTCTGAAATTAGCGTCCATAAAAATCCTGATTTTTCTAAGAATCAAACTTTTTGGAGATTTTATGACTGATTTCGATTTAAAGCATGATTCTAATCGCTGTTCCAAAATTTCAGCCCGTATGGTCTTATAGAGCCTGAGAAAACTTCTTCCAAAGTTCGAACCCAAGTCTGAAGTTAGCGTCCATAAAAATCAAGATTTTTCTAAAAATCCAACTTTATGGAAATTTTGTGACTGATATTGATTTGTTCCACGATTATCATCGCTATTCAAAAATTTCAGCCCGTTTGGTCATATAGAGCCTCAGAAAACTGCTTCCAAAGTTCGAACCCAAGTCTGAAATTAGCGTCCATAAAAATCATGATTTTTCTAAAAATCCAACTTTATGGAAATTTTGTGACTGAATTTGATTTGTACCAAGATTCTTATCGCTATTCAAAAATTTCAGCCCGTTTGGTCCTATAGAGCCTCAGAAAACTGCTTCCAAAGTTCGAACCCAAGTTTGAAATTAGCGTCCATAAAAATGATGATTTTTCTAAAAATCCAACTTTATGGAGATTTTACGACTGATTTCGATTTTTAAGCATGATTCTAATCGCTGTTCCAAAATTTCAGCCCGTATGGTCTTATAGAGCCTGAGAAAACTGCTTCCAAAGTTCGAACCCAAGTCTGAAATTAGCGTCCATAAAAATCATGATTTTTCTAAAAATCCAACTTTATGGAAATTTTGTGACTGAATTTGATTTGTACCAAGATTCTTATCGCTATTCAAAAATTTCAGCCCGTTTGGTCCTATAGAGCCTCAGAAAACTGCTTCCAAAGTTCGAACCCAAGTTTGAAATTAGCGTCCATAAAAATGATGATTTTTCTAAAAATCCAACTTTATGGAGATTTTATGACTGATTTCGATTTTTAAGCATGATTCTAATCGCTGTTCCAAAATTTCAGCCCAAATGGTCTTATAGAGCCTGAGAAAACTGCTTCCAAAGTTCGAACCCAAGTCTGAAATTAGCGTCCATAAAAATCATGATTTTTCTAAAAATCTAACTTTATGGAAATTTTGTGACTGAATTTGATTTGTACCACGATTCTTACCGCTATTCCGAAATTTCAGCCTGTTTGGTCCCATACAGCCTGAGAAAACTGCTTCCAAAGTTCGAACCCAAGTGTAAAATTAGCGTCCATAAAAATCATGATTTTTCTAAGAATCAAACTTTTTGGAGATTTTATGACTGATTTCTATTTAAAGCATGATTCTTATCCCTGTTCCAAAATTTCAGCCCGTATGGTCTTATAGAGCCTGAGAAAACTGCTTCCAAAGTTCGAACCCAAGTCTGAAATTAGCGTCCATAAAAATCATGATTTTTCTAAAAATCCAACTCTATGGAAATTTTGTGACTGATTTCGATTTTTAAGCATGATTCTAATCGCTGTTCCAAAATTTCAGCCCAAATGGTCTTATAGAGCCTGAGAAAACTGCTTCCAAAGTTCGAACCCAAGTCTGAAATTAGCGTCCATAAAAATCATGATTTTTCTAAAAATCTAACTTTATGGAAATTTTGTGACTGAATTTGATTAGTACCTCGATTCTTATCGCTATTCCAAAATTTCAGCCCGTTTGGTCACATAGAGCCTGAGAAAACTGCTTCCAAAGATAGAACCCAAGTCTGAAATTAGCGTCCATAAAAATCATGATTTATCTAAGAATCAAACTTAAAGGAGATTTTATGACTGATTTCGATTGAAAGCATGATTCTCATCTCTGTTCCAAAATTTCAGCCCGTATGGTCTTATAGAGCCTGAGAAAACTGCTTCCAAAGTTCGAACCCGAGTCTGAAATTAGCGTCCATAAAAATCATGATTTTTCTAAGAATCAAACTTTTTGGAGATTTTATGACTGATTTCGATTAAAAGCATGATTCTTATCTCTGTTCCAAAATTTCGGCCCGTATGGTCTTATATAGCCTGAGAAAACTGCTTCCAAAGTTCGAACCCAAGTCTGAAATTAGCGTCAATAAAAATCATGATTTTTCAAAAAATCCAACTTTATGGAAATTTTGTGACTGAATTTGATTTGTACCACGATTCTTACCGCTATTCCGAAATTTCAGCCTGTTTGGTCCCATACAGCCTGAGAAAACTGCTTCCAAAGTTCGAACCCAAGTGTAAAATTAGCGTCCATAAAAATCATGATTTTTCTAAGAATCAAACTTTTTGGAGATTTTATGACTGATTTCGATTTAAAGCATGATTCTAATCGCTGTTCCAAAATTTCAGCCCGTATGGTCTTATAGAGCCTGAGAAAACTGCTTCCAAAGTTCGAACCCAAGTCTGAAGTTAGCGTCCATAAAAATCAAGATTTTTCTAAAAATCCAACTTTATGGAAATTTTGTGACTGATATTGATTTGTTCCACGATTATCATCGCTATTCAAAAATTTCAGCCCGTATGGTCTTATAGAGCCTGAGAAAACTGCTTCCAAAGTTCGAACCCAAGTCTGAAATTAGCGTCCATAAAAATCATGATTTTTCTAAAAATCCAACTTTATGGAAATTTTGTGACTGAATTTGATTAATACCAATCGTGGTAAGTAAGAATCGTCTTATCGCTAATCCAAAATTTCAACCCGTTTGGTCCCATAGAGCCTGAGAAAACTGCTTCCAAAGTTCGAACCCAAGTCTGAAATTAGCGTCCATAAAAATCATGATTTTTCTTAAAATCCAACTTTACTGAAATTTTGTGACTGAATTTGATTAGTACCACGATTCTTACCCTATTCCAAAATTTCAGCCTGTTTGGTCCCATAGAGCCTGAGAAAACTGCTTCCAAAGTTTGAACCCAAAACCGAAATAAGCGTCCATAAAAATCATGATTTTTCTAAGAATAAAGTTCGAACCCAAGTCTGAAATTAGCGTCCTTTAAAATCATGATTTTTCTAAAAATCCAACTTAATCGAGATTTTATGACTGATTTCGATTTAAAGCATGATTCTAATCGCTGTTCCAAAATTTCAGCCCGTATGGTCTTATAGAGCCTGAGAAAACTGCTTCCAAAGTTCGAACCCAAGTCTGAAATTAGCGTCAATAAAAATCATGATTTTTCAAAAAATCCAACTTTATGGAAATTTTGTGACTGAATTTGATTAGTACCACGATTCTTATCGCAATTCCAAAATTTCAGCCTGTTTGGTTCATAGAGCCTGAGAAAACTGCTTCTAAAGTTCGAACCCAAGTCTGAAATTAGCGTCCATAAAAATCATGATTTTTCTAAGAATCAAACTTTTTGGAGATTTTATGACTGATTTCGATTAAAAGCACGATTCTTATCGCTATTCCAAAATTTCAGCCCGTTTGGTCACATAGAGCCTGAGAAAACTGCTTCCAAAGTAAGAACCCAAGTCTGAAATTAGCTTCCATAAAAATCATGATTTTTCTAAGAATCAAACTTTATGGAAATTTTATGACTGATTTTGATTTAAAACATGATTCTGATCACTGTTCCGAAATTTTAGCCCGTTTGGTCCTATAGAGCCTGAGAAAACTGCTTCCAAAGTTCGAACCCAAGTGTCAAATTAGCGTCCATAAAAATCATGATTTTTCAAAAAATCCAACTTTATGGAAATTTTGTGACTGATATTGATTTGTTCCACGATTATCATCGCTATTCAAAAATTTCAGCCCGTTTGGTCATATAGAGCCTCAGAAAACTGCTTCCAAAGTTCGAACCCAAGTCTGAAATTAGCGTCCATAAAAATCATGATTTTTCTAAAAATCCAACTTTATGGAAATTTTGTGACTGAATTTGATTTGTACCAAGATTCTTATCGCTATTCAAAAATTTCAGCCCGTTTGGTCCTATAGAGCCTCAGAAAACTGCTTCCAAAGTTCGAACCCAAGTTTGAAATTAGCGTCCATAAAAATGATGATTTTTCTAAAAATCCAACTTTATGGAGATTTTATGACTGATTTCGATTTTTAAGCATGATTCTAATCGCTGTTCCAAAATTTCAGCCCGTATGGTCTTATAGAGCCTGAGAAAACTGCTTCCAAAGTTCGAACCCAAGTCTGAAATTAGCGTCCATAAAAATCATGATTTTTCTAAAAATCCAACTTTATGGAAATTTTGTGACTGAATTTGATTTGTACCAAGATTCTTATCGCTATTCAAAAATTTCAGCCCGTTTGGTCCTATAGAGCCTCAGAAAACTGCTTCCAAAGTTCGAACCCAAGTTTGAAATTAGCGTCCATAAAAATGATGATTTTTCTAAAAATCCAACTTTATGGAGATTTTATGACTGATTTCGATTTTTAAGCATGATTCTAATCGCTGTTCCAAAATTTCAGCCCAAATGGTCTTATAGAGCCTGAGAAAACTGCTTTCAAAGTTCGAACCCAAGTCTGAAATTAGCGTCCATAAAAATCATGATTTTTCTAAAAATCTAACTTTATGGAAATTTTGTGACTGAATTTGATTTGTACCACGATTCTTACCGCTATTCCGAAATTTCAGCCTGTTTGGTCCCATACAGCCTGAGAAAACTGCTTCCAAAGTTCGAACCCAAGTGTAAAATTAGCGTCCATAAAAATCATGATTTTTCTAAGAATCAAACTTTTTGGAGATTTTATGACTGATTTCTATTTAAAGCATGATTCTTATCCCTGTTCCAAAATTTCAGCCCGTATGGTCTTATAGAGCCTGAGAAAACTGCTTCCAAAGTTCGAACCCAAGTCTGAAATTAGCGTCCATAAAAATCATGATTTTTCTAAAAATCCAACTCTATGGAAATTTTGTGACTGATTTCGATTTTTAAGCATGATTCTAATCGCTGTTCCAAAATTTCAGCCCAAATGGTCTTATAGAGCCTGAGAAAACTGCTTCCAAAGTTCGAACCCAAGTCTGAAATTAGCGTCCATAAAAATCATGATTTTTCTAAAAATCTAACTTTATGGAAATTTTGTGACTGAATTTGATAAGTACCTCGATTCTTATCGCTATTCCAAAATTTCAGCCCGTTTGGTCACATAGAGCCTGAGAAAACTGCTTCCAAAGATAGAACCCAAGTCTGAAATTAGCGTCCATAAAAATCATGATTTATCTAAGAATCAAACTTAAAGGAGATTTTATGACTGATTTCGATTGAAAGCATGATTCTCATCTCTGTTCCAAAATTTCAGCCCGTATGGTCTTATAGAGCCTGAGAAAACTGCTTCCAAAATTCGAACACAAGTCTGAAATTAGCGTCCATAAAAATCATGATTTTTCAAAAAATCTAAATTTATGGAAATTTTGTGACTGAATTTGATTAGTACCACGATTCTTACCGCTATTCCAAAATTTCAGCCCGTTTGGTCCCATAGAGCCGGAGAAAACTGCTTCCAAAGTTCGAACCCAGGTCTGAAATTAGCGTCCATAAAAATCATGATTTTTCTAAAAATCCAACTCGATGGAAATTTTGTGACTGAATTTGATTAGTACCACGATTCTTACCGCTATTCCAAAATTTCAGCCCGTTTGGTCCCATAGAGCCGGAGAAAACTGCTTCCAAAGTTCGAACCCAAGTCTGAAATTAGCGTCCATAAAAATCATGATTTATATAAGAATCAAACTTTAAGAAGATTTAATAACTGATTTCTATTATAAGCATGATTCTGATCACTGTTCCAAAATTTCAGCCCGTTTGGTCCCATAGAGCCTGAGACAACTGCCTCCAAAGTTCGAATCCAAGTCTGAAATTAGCGTCCAAAAAAATCATGATTTTTCTAAGAATCAATCTTTTTGGAGATTTTATGACTGATTTTGATTTAAAGCATGATTCTTAACACTGTTCCAAAATTAAAGCCCGTTTGGTCCCATAGAGCCTGAGAAAACTGCTTCTAAAGTTCGAACCCAAGTGTAAAATGAGCGTCCATAAAAATCATGATTTTTCTAAGAATCAATCTTTATGGAGATTTTATGACTGATTTCGATTTAAAGCATGATTCTTATCACTGTTCCAAAATTTCAGCCCGTATGGTCTTATAGAGCCTGAGAAAACTGCTTCCAAAGTTCGAACCCAAGTCTGAAATTAGCGTCCATAAAAATCAAGATTTTTCAAAAAATCCAACTTTATGGAGATTTTGTGACTGAATTTGATTAGTACCACGATTCTTACCGCTATTCCAAAATTTCAGCCCGTTTGGTCCCATAGACCCGAGAAAACTGCTTCCAAAGTTCGAACCCAAGTCTGAAATTAGCGTCCATAAAAATCATGATTTATATAAGAATCAAACTTTAAGAAGATTTAATAACTGATTTCTATTATAAGCATGATTCTTATCACTGTTCCAAAATTAAAGCCCGTTTGGTCCCATAGAGCCTGAGAAAACTGCTTCTAAAGTTCGAACCCAAGTGTAAAATTAGCGTCCATAAAAATCATGATTTTTCTAAGAATCAATCTTTATGGAGATTTTATGACTGATTTCGATTTAAAGCATGATTCTTATCACTGTTCCAAAATTTCAGCCCGTATGGTCTTATAGAGCCTGAGAAAACTGCTTCCAAAGTTCGAACCCAAGTCTAAAATAAGCGTCCATAAAAATCAAGATTTTTCAAAAAATCCAACTTTATGGAGATTTTGTGACTGAATTTGATTTGTACCACGATTCTTATCGCTATTCAAAAATTTCAGCCCGTTTGGTCCTATAGAGCCTCAGAAAACTGCTTCCAAAGTTCGAACCCAAGTATGAAATTAGCGTCCATAAAAATCATGATTTTTCTTAAAATCCAACTTTATGGAAATTTTGTGACTGAATTTGATTAGTACCACGATTCTTATCGCAATTCCAAAATTTCAGCCTGTTTGGTTCATAGAGCCTGAGAAAACTGCTTCTAAAGTTCGAACCCAAGTCTGAAATTAGCGTCCATAAAAATCATGATTTTTCTAAGAATCAAACTTTTTGGAGATTTGATGACTGATTTCGATTTAAAGCATGATTCTAATCGCTGTTCCAAAATTTCAGCCCGTTTGGTCCCATAGAGCCGGAGAAAACTGCTTCCAAAGTTCGAACCCAGGTCTGAAATTAGCGTCCATAAAAATCATGATTTTTCTAAAAATCCAACTCGATGGAAATTTTGTGACTGAATTTGATTAGTACCACGATTCTTACCGCTATTCCAAAATTTCAGCCCGTTTGGTCCCATAGAGCCGGAGAAAACTGCTTCCAAAGTTCGAACCCAAGTCTGAAATTAGCGTCCATAAAAATCATGATTTATATAAGAATCAAACTTTAAGAAGATTTAATAACTGATTTCTATTATAAGCATGATTCTGATCACTGTTCCAAAATTTCAGCCCGTTTGGTCCCATAGAGCCTGAGACAACTGCCTCCAAAGTTCGAATCCAAGTCTGAAATTAGCGTCCAAAAAAATCATGATTTTTCTAAGAATCAATCTTTTTGGAGATTTTATGACTGATTTTGATTTAAAGCATGATTCTTAACACTGTTCCAAAATTAAAGCCCGTTTGGTCCCATAGAGCCTGAGAAAACTGCTTCTAAAGTTCGAACCCAAGTGTAAAATGAGCGTCCATAAAAATCATGATTTTTCTAAGAATCAATCTTTATGGAGATTTTATGACTGATTTCGATTTAAAGCATGATTCTTATCACTGTTCCAAAATTTCAGCCCGTATGGTCTTATAGAGCCTGAGAAAACTGCTTCCAAAGTTCGAACCCAAGTCTGAAATTAGCGTCCATAAAAATCAAGATTTTTCAAAAAATCCAACTTTATGGAGATTTTGTGACTGAATTTGATTAGTACCACGATTCTTACCGCTATTCCAAAATTTCAGCCCGTTTGGTCCCATAGAGCCGGAGAAAACTGCTTCCAAAGTTCGAACCCAAGTCTGAAATTAGCGTCCATAAAAATCATGATTTATATAAGAATCAAACTTTAAGAAGATTTAATAACTGATTTCTATTATAAGCATGATTCTTATCACTGTTCCAAAATTAAAGCCCGTTTGGTCCCATAGAGCCTGAGAAAACTGCTTCTAAAGTTCGAACCCAAGTGTAAAATTAGCGTCCATAAAAATCATGATTTTTCTAAGAATCAATCTTTATGGAGATTTTATGACTGATTTCGATTTAAAGCATGATTCTTATCACTGTTCCAAAATTTCAGCCCGTATGGTCTTATAGAGCCTGAGAAAACTGCTTCCAAAGTTCGAACCCAAGTCTAAAATAAGCGTCCATAAAAATCAAGATTTTTCAAAAAATCCAACTTTATGGAGATTTTGTGACTGAATTTGATTTGTACCACGATTCTTATCGCTATTCAAAAATTTCAGCCCGTTTGGTCCTATAGAGCCTCAGAAAACTGCTTCCAAAGTTCGAACCCAAGTATGAAATTAGCGTCCATAAAAATCATGATTTTTCTTAAAATCCAACTTTATGGAAATTTTGTGACTGAATTTGATTAGTACCACGATTCTTATCGCAATTCCAAAATTTCAGCCTGTTTGGTTCATAGAGCCTGAGAAAACTGCTTCTAAAGTTCGAACCCAAGTCTGAAATTAGCGTCCATAAAAATCATGATTTTTCTAAGAATCAAACTTTTTGGAGATTTGATGACTGATTTCGATTTAAAGCATGATTCTAATCGCTGTTCCAAAATTTCAGCCCGTTTGGTCCCATAGAGCCGGAGAAAACTGCTTCCAAAGTTCGAACCCAGGTCTGAAATTAGCGTCCATAAAAATCATGATTTTTCTAAAAATCCAACTCGATGGAAATTTTGTGACTGAATTTGATTAGTACCACGATTCTTACCGCTATTCCAAAATTTCAGCCCGTTTGGTCCCATAGAGCCGGAGAAAACTGCTTCCAAAGTTCGAACCCAAGTCTGAAATTAGCGTCCATAAAAATCATGATTTATATAAGAATCAAACTTTAAGAAGATTTAATAACTGATTTCTATTATAAGCATGATTCTGATCACTGTTCCAAAATTTCAGCCCGTTTGGTCCCATAGAGCCTGAGACAACTGCCTCCAAAGTTCGAATCCAAGTCTGAAATTAGCGTCCAAAAAAATCATGATTTTTCTAAGAATCAATCTTTTTGGAGATTTTATGACTGATTTTGATTTAAAGCATGATTCTTAACACTGTTCCAAAATTAAAGCCCGTTTGGTCCCATAGAGCCTGAGAAAACTGCTTCTAAAGTTCGAACCCAAGTGTAAAATGAGCGTCCATAAAAATCATGATTTTTCTAAGAATCAATCTTTATGGAGATTTTATGACTGATTTCGATTTAAAGCATGATTCTTATCACTGTTCCAAAATTTCAGCCCGTATGGTCTTATAGAGCCTGAGAAAACTGCTTCCAAAGTTCGAACCCAAGTCTGAAATTAGCGTCCATAAAAATCAAGATTTTTCAAAAAATCCAACTTTATGGAGATTTTGTGACTGAATTTGATTAGTACCACGATTCTTACCGCTATTCCAAAATTTCAGCCCGTTTGGTCCCATAGAGCCGGAGAAAACTGCTTCCAAAGTTCGAACCCAAGTCTGAAATTAGCGTCCATAAAAATCATGATTTATATAAGAATCAAACTTTAAGAAGATTTAATAACTGATTTCTATTATAAGCATGATTCTTATCACTGTTCCAAAATTAAAGCCCGTTTGGTCCCATAGAGCCTGAGAAAACTGCTTCTAAAGTTCGAACCCAAGTGTAAAATTAGCGTCCATAAAAATCATGATTTTTCTAAGAATCAATCTTTATGGAGATTTTATGACTGATTTCGATTTAAAGCATGATTCTTATCACTGTTCCAAAATTTCAGCCCGTATGGTCTTATAGAGCCTGAGAAAACTGCTTCCAAAGTTCGAACCCAAGTCTAAAATAAGCGTCCATAAAAATCAAGATTTTTCAAAAAATCCAACTTTAAGGAGATTTTGTGACTGAATTTGATTTGTACCACGATTCTCATCGCTATTCAAAAATTTCAGCCCGTTTGGTCCTATAGAGCCTCAGAAAACTGCTTCCAAAGTTCGAACCCAAGTATGAAATTAGCGTCCATAAAAATCATGATTTTTCTTAAAATCCAACTTTATGGAAATTTTGTAACTGAATTTGATTAGTACCACGATTCTTATCGCAATTCCAAAATTTCAGCCTGTTTGGTTCATAGAGCCTGAGAAAACTGCTTCTAAAGTTCGAACCCAAGTCTGAAATTAGCGTCCATAAAAATCCTGATTTTTCTAAGAATCAAACTTTTTGGAGATTTAATGACTGATTTCGATTTAAAGCATGATTCTAATCGCTGTTCCAAAATTTCAGCCCGTATGGTCTTATAGAGCCTGAGAAAACTTCTTCCAAAGTTCGAACCCAAGTCTGAAGTTAGCGTCCATAAAAATCAAGATTTTTCTAAAAATCCAACTTTATGGAAATTTTGTGACTGATATTGATTTGTTCCACGATTATCATCGCTATTCAAAAATTTCAGCCCGTTTGGTCATATAGAGCCTCAGAAAACTGCTTCCAAAGTTCGAACCCAAGTCTGAAATTAGCGTCCATAAAAATCATGATTTTTCTAAAAATCCAACTTTATGGAAATTTTGTGACTGAATTTGATTTGTACCAAGATTCTTATCGCTATTCAAAAATTTCAGCCCGTTTGGTCCTATAGAGCCTCAGAAAACTGCTTCCAAAGTTCGAACCCAAGTTTGAAATTAGCGTCCATAAAAATGATGATTTTTCTAAAAATCCAACTTTATGGAGATTTTATGACTGATTTCGATTTTTAAGCATGATTCTAATCGCTGTTCCAAAATTTCAGCCCGTATGGTCTTATAGAGCCTGAGAAAACTGCTTCCAAAGTTCGAACCCAAGTCTGAAATTAGCGTCCATAAAAATCATGATTTTTCTAAAAATCCAACTTTATGGAAATTTTGTGACTGAATTTGATTTGTACCAAGATTCTTATCGCTATTCAAAAATTTCAGCCCGTTTGGTCCTATAGAGCCTCAGAAAACTGCTTCCAAAGTTCGAACCCAAGTTTGAAATTAGCGTCCATAAAAATGATGATTTTTCTAAAAATCCAACTTTATGGAGATTTTATGACTGATTTCGATTTTTAAGCATGATTCTAATCGCTGTTCCAAAATTTCAGCCCAAATGGTCTTATAGAGCCTGAGAAAACTGCTTCCAAAGTTCGAACCCAAGTCTGAAATTAGCGTCCATAAAAATCATGATTTTTCTAAAAATCTAACTTTATGGAAATTTTGTGACTGAATTTGATTTGTACCACGATTCTTACCGCTATTCCGAAATTTCAGCCTGTTTGGTCCCATACAGCCTGAGAAAACTGCTTCCAAAGTTCGAACCCAAGTGTAAAATTAGCGTCCATAAAAATCATGATTTTTCTAAGAATCAAACTTTTTGGAGATTTTATGACTGATTTCTATTAAAAGCATGATTCTTATCCCTGTTCCAAAATTTCAGCCCGTATGGTCTTATAGAGCCTGAGAAAACTGCTTCCAAAGTTCGAACCCAAGTCTGAAATTAGCGTCCATAAAAATCATGATTTTTCTAAAAATCCAACTCTATGGAAATTTTGTGACTGATTTCGATTTTTAAGCATGATTCTAATCGCTGTTCCAAAATTTCAGCCCAAATGGTCTTATAGAGCCTGAGAAAACTGCTTCCAAAGTTCGAACCCAAGTCTGAAATTAGCGTCCATAAAAATCATGATTTTTCTAAAAATCTAACTTTATGGAAATTTTGTGACTGAATTTGATTAGTACCTCGATTCTTATCGCTATTCCAAAATTTCAGCCCGTTTGGTCACATAGAGCCTGAGAAAACTGCTTCCAAAGATAGAACCCAAGTCTGAAATTAGCGTCCATAAAAATCATGATTTATCTAAGAATCAAACTTAAAGGAGATTTTATGACTGATTTCGATTGAAAGCATGATTCTCATCTCTGTTCCAAAATTTCAGCCCGTATGGTCTTATAGAGCCTGAGAAAACTGCTTCCAAAGTTCGAACCCGAGTCTGAAATTAGCGTCCATAAAAATCATGATTTTTCTAAGAATCAAACTTTTTGGAGATTTTATGACTGATTTCGATTAAAAGCATGATTCTTATCTCTGTTCCAAAATTTCGGCCCGTATGGTCTTATATAGCCTGAGAAAACTGCTTCCAAAGTTCGAACCCAAGTCTGAAATTAGCGTCAATAAAAATCATGATTTTTCAAAAAATCCAACTTTATGGAAATTTTGTGACTGAATTTGATTTGTACCACGATTCTTACCGCTATTCCGAAATTTCAGCCTGTTTGGTCCCATACAGCCTGAGAAAACTGCTTCCAAAGTTCGAACCCAAGTGTAAAATTAGCGTCCATAAAAATCATGATTTTTCTAAGAATCAAACTTTTTGGAGATTTTATGACTGATTTCGATTTAAAGCATGATTCTAATCGCTGTTCCAAAATTTCAGCCCGTATGGTCTTATAGAGCCTGAGAAAACTGCTTCCAAAGTTCGAACCCAAGTCTGAAGATAGCGTCCATAAAAATCAAGATTTTTCTAAAAATCCAACTTTATGGAAATTTTGTGACTGATATTGATTTGTTCCACGATTATCATCGCTATTCAAAAATTTCAGCCCGTATGGTCTTATAGAGCCTGAGAAAACTGCTTCCAAAGTTCGAACCCAAGTCTGAAATTAGCGTCCATAAAAATCATGATTTTTCTAAAAATCCAACTTTATGGAAATTTTGTGACTGAATTTGATTAATACCAATCGTGGTAAGTAAGAATCGTCTTATCGCTAATCCAAAATTTCAACCCGTTTGGTCCCATAGAGCCTGAGAAAACTGCTTCCAAAGTTCGAACCCAAGTCTGAAATTAGCGTCCATAAAAATCATGATTTTTCTTAAAATCCAACTTTACTGAAATTTTGTGACTGAATTTGATTAGTACCACGATTCTTACCCTATTCCAAAATTTCAGCCTGTTTGGTCCCATAGAGCCTGAGAAAACTGCTTCCAAAGTTTGAACCCAAAACCGAAATAAGCGTCCATAAAAATCATGATTTTTCTAAGAATAAAGTTCGAACCCAAGTCTGAAATTAGCGTCCTTTAAAATCATGATTTTTCTAAAAATCCAACTTAATCGAGATTTTATGACTGATTTCGATTTAAAGCATGATTCTAATCGCTGTTCCAAAATTTCAGCCCGTATGGTCTTATAGAGCCTGAGAAAACTGCTTCCAAAGTTCGAACCCAAGTCTGAAATTAGCGTCAATAAAAATCATGATTTTTCAAAAAATCCAACTTTATGGAAATTTTGTGACTGAATTTGATTAGTACCACGATTCTTATCGCAATTCCAAAATTTCAGCCTGTTTGGTTCATAGAGCCTGAGAAAACTGCTTCTAAAGTTCGAACCCAAGTCTGAAATTAGCGTCCATAAAAATCATGATTTTTCTAAGAATCAAACTTTTTGGAGATTTTATGACTGATTTCGATTAAAAGCACGATTCTTATCGCTATTCCAAAATTTCAGCCCGTTTGGTCACATAGAGCCTGAGAAAACTGCTTCCAAAGTAAGAACCCAAGTCTGAAATTAGCTTCCATAAAAATCATGATTTTTCTAAGAATCAAACTTTATGGAAATTTTATGACTGATTTTGATTTAAAACATGATTCTGATCACTGTTCCGAAATTTCAGCCCGTTTGGTCCTATAGAGCCTGAGAAAACTGCTTCCAAAGTTCGAACCCAAGTGTCAAATTAGCGTCCATAAAAATCATGATTTTTCAAAAAATCCACATTTATGGAAATTTTGTGACTGAATTTGATTAAGACCACGATTCTTACCGCTATTCCAAAATTTCAGCCTGTTTGGTTCATAGAGCCTGAGAAAACTGCTTCTAAAGTTCGAACCCAAGTCTGAAATTAGCGTCCATAAAAATCATGATTTTTCTAAGAATCAAACTTTTTGGAGATTTTATGACTGATTTCGATTAAAAGCACGATTCTTATCGCTATTCCAAAATTTCAGCCCGTTTGGTCACATAGAGCCTGAGAAAACTGCTTCCAAAGTAAGAACCCAAGTCTGAAATTAGCGTCCATAAAAAACATGATTTTTCTAAGAATCAAACTTTATGGAGATTTTATGACTGATTTTGATTTAAAACATGATTCTGATCACTGTTCCGAAATTTCAGCCTGTTTGGTCCCATAGAGCCTGAGAAAACTGCTTCCAAAGTTTGAACCCAAAACCGAAATTAGCGTCCATAAAAATCATGATTTTTCTAAGAATAAAGTTCGAACCCAAGTCTGAAATTAGCGTCCTTAAAAATCATGATTTTTCTAAAAATCCAACTTAATGGAGATTTTATGACTGATTTCGATTTAAAGCATGATTCTCATCGCTGTTCCAAAATTTCAGCCCGTATGGTCTTATAGAGCCTGAGAAAACTGCTTCCAAAGTTCGAACCCAAGTCTGAAATTAGCGTCCATAAAAATCATGATTTTTCAAAAAATCCACATTTATGGAAATTTTGTGACTGAATTTGATTAAGACCACGATTCTTACCGCTATTCCAAAATTTCAGCCTGTTTGGTTCATAGAGCCTGAGAAAACTGCTTCTAAAGTTCGAACCCAAGTCTGAAATTAGCGTCCATAAAAATCATGATTTTTCTAAGAATCAAACTTTTTGGAGATTTTATGACTGATTTCGATTAAAAGCACGATTCTTATCGCTATTCCAAAATTTCAGCCCGTTTGGTCACATAGAGCCTGAGAAAACTGCTTCCAAAGTAAGAACCCAAGTCTGATATTAGCGTCCATAAAAAACATGATTTTTCTAAGAATCAAACTTTATGGAGATTTTATGACTGATTTTGATTTAAAACATGATTCTGATCACTGTTCCGAAATTTCAGCCTGTTTGGTCCCATAGAGCCTGAGAAAACTGCTTCCAAAGTTTGAACCCAAAACCGAAATAAGCGTCCATAAAAATCATGATTTTTCTAAGAATAAAGTTCGAACCCAAGTCTGAAATTAGCGTCCTTAAAAATCATGATTTTTCTAAAAATCCAACTTAATGGAGATTTTATGACTGATTTCGATTTAAAGCATGATTCTCATCGCTGTTCCAAAATTTCAGCCCGTATGGTCTTATAGAGCCTGAGAAAACTGCTTCCAAAGTTCGAACCCAAGTCTGAAATTAGCGTCCATAAAAATCATGATTTTTCTAAAAATCCAACTTTATGGAAATTTTGTGACTGAATTTGATTTGTTCCACGATTATTATCGCTATTCAAAAATTTCAGCCCGTTCGGTCCTATAGAGCCTCAGAAAACTGTTTCCAAAGTTCGAACCCAAGTCTGAAATTAGCGTCCATAAAAATCATGATTTTTCTCAAAATCCAACTTAATGGAAATTTTGTGACTGAATTTGATTAGTACCACGATTCTTATCGCAATTCCAAAATTTCAGCCTGTTTGGTTCATAGAGCCTGAGAAAACTTGTCACATAAATATTTGTGACAAGAGAAGTTCTTGCCTAATTGGGTTTATTTTGTCTATGGGTATTTTTTTCGAACTTTGGCAATATTTTGAAGGAAGGAAGTAGAGTTTTGTTTATGGTCACTTCCTCCCCGGTCAGCTGGGCTGCTGACCGGTGGATCCAGTCACTCTCCTTTAAAGGGGCTGGAATCTGAGTTAATCATGTGAATAGGAGTTATTATTTCTTTTAAAAAAGGCGCGGGGTGTTTATCCTTTCACGAATAGTTCGTGTTGATTATTATTTCTAGTGGGGATTATGGAATCCCGCTTTTCATCCAGTGTTGGCCGTTGGTCATATTTGTATACTCGTGTTTCGGAACTGAAACCGTAAATGGATCGGTCCTAGCTATGGCTAGTAGTTGATGGCTGAGTTTTCCCGCGTCGCGAAGGAACGGATTGCTGTTCCCGAAGTCTGTAAGACAAGCCTGGTCGGCTACCACGTGCTGCAGGCCTGATGCCCCTGCAGGCGTCCATTGAGGGAGTTGCTGTCCCGCTGCCACTAAGAAAACGGATTGCTGTCTTGGCTCCGTTGAAGAGTCTGGTCGACTACCACGTGCTGCAGGCCTGATGCCCCTGCAGGCGTCCATTGAAGGAGATGCGTCCTCCTGCTTCCACTAAGAGAAGGATGTCCTGGCCTCCGTCCCGGGTCCGTTCCCCGCTGCCGAGAGCAAGTTTTCGTTCGCCATTCGTTGTCGTTCTTTCGTTTCACGTTAAGTTAGTTTAGTTTAATTCAAGAGTCCATCGGGTATGTGCCTATATTTATTTCTATGATTACATGTTTATCATCTGTACTCCTTTGTAGTTGCTTTTGATGTTTCAATATATTTTCCATTAAGAACTCACTCTTTTATTTATGATCACTTAACTTACTTGACAGGAAATTATTCCCACAATCTTGAGATGAGATCTCAGCTCTACCGTTTCCTTTTAAACATTGGAATGTACCTACCTAAAATTGCATACGTTACATTTGGCGCTCAACGTTTAAAATATTTCATTTTCGGTGCCGTATACTTTTTTCTGTCATGTCAGGTTGGGTTTTCATTAATACTAGTTGATAATATTAGAGTTGAATCAATGTGTGTGCACTTAGCATTTCCATACTTACATTCACATCATAATGTCTTCTATTGACCTTTAATATTAATGTTATGTTCATGTATCCTCATACATAACCTATAATAATTATGTTGTTTGCATTTTGAAATGTCATTGTATTGCAAAGAACTTTTCATTGTTTGATCATAGACAACTTATTACTGATGAAGTTAGAAGTTTTCGAGTGTTTGAGTAAATTAATTATTATTTTTTCTTAAAATATAATATCGATTGTCTATGATTCTCTTGTTGATCTATGAACAAGATTAGTTGTCAAAATTTTGAAGGTTAAAACTTGTTTCGTACCTGTCATACTGATTAATAATAACTTGATTAAACATCTTTGTTTATACGCAATGCGAATTGAATAATGATTAGTAAAACCTTTCATTATTATTTGCTACAAAATATAGTTCGGTATATTCTGTGTTATCATAATATGTAGTTTTGTTTACGTTCCTGGGTAAATACAAATTCCAACGTAAACACAATTTAAACATGCAAATAATGTTCAATATTGTTATTTTATAATGAAATACCTTTTTCAAAGAATCTTTTATATGATATTACCATTTCATATACAAAAATGGTAACGAGACTTTTCATGGTTATTTTTCAATGACAGCGCACTTCTGTCATTATTGAATATGTTGTTGTGGTGTCATCTGACATTAGGCACTAGTAAATACTACATTGTTTACAAACATGGATAACTGTCAATGTCTGCACAAGACTTCGTTATTTTTTTTTTTGCGGTGTATTTAATCGAAAATAACGACGTGTAATTTTTTAATAAAGAGCATCATCATCATCTACATCAATTATCATAACAATTTGGTTAATTGTTTTCTTTATCAATTATTATAACAATTTGGATAATTGTTTTTTTTTGATTAAATTACAATAAAGTAAATGTCCTTGATTCGTAATTGTACTTGGCGTTCTAGTATATAATCGTACTTGTATACCGTCGCCTGGTGAGCACTGAAATATTAGGAGGATACTTTGACGGTACTGTTGTGTCTCGTGTTAATGTATACAATTTATACTTGTCGAGTTGACTTGTACAGGGGGTTTGGTAATTGATGTGTTATAAATAAATTATTATTTATATCTCATTATTACATTTAAGTTATTATTCTTATTAAAGAATAATTATTTAATTTCTAATTATCATTTTCTCCAGTTTAACAAAGATGGCGATTTCGGATATTAATGGGGTGACGAAGGAGGAAATGATTAAATTGTTATCGGATCGTAACATCGTTCCGGAAGCTACTCTATCCAGTATGCGCGAACAGGCTCGCTCCTTTAATAAAAGTCTGAAAGTTGGGGGTGGTTCTAATATAGATGTGGGGGATGATAATACAGTTTCTTCAGAAAATACTAAAACTATAATTAATAATTATTATCAGTCGGCTATTCCTTCAACTTCTTCTTCTGTCCATTCTTGGGGTTTAAAATTTTCTGGGTCTTCGGACGTCAGAGATTTCATTTTACGAATTGAAGAACTATCTAGAAGCCGGAAGGTGGAGTTGTCCTCGGTTGTTACCGCTTTCTCTGACCTCCTAGAGGGAAGAGCTCTTTCTTGGTTTAGGACTATTTTTGACGACTCTCTGTCTTGGTCAACTTTGAAAAAGCTCCTCATTTCCCGTTTTGACGTTTGTACCAACCAAACGGAAGCTTTAAAAGCCTTGTTCGCTATGAAGCAAAAGTTTAATCAAGCTGTGGTAGAATATGTTGAAGATGTTCAATTAGCAAACTTGAGGTTGGATGTTCCGCTCTCGGAAGAACAATTGGTAGACTTAGTCTGTGACAGTCTCCTACCTAAATACGCCTTGGCCGTTGCTTATTTCTCGGATAAGAGTCTTTCAGCCCTAGTAAGTGTGTGCAGTAAATTTGATAAACTTTCGGTAGAAAAACCCGCTCCACACTTTAATCCTTCTCCGCGAGTTTCGTTTCCTAAATCGTCGTATTCTAATCGGGTTCCGTATTCTCAACCGTTGTATCCGCCTCAAGCTCAAGGGTCGTTTTCTCCACGTGTTAAGTATAATCAGGCTTCCTTTTCTCCACGCGCGTCTTCTTCAAGTTCTTCTTCTAATAGTAAGAAAACTTTTAATTGTTTCTATTGTAAAGAACAGGGACATACGAAACAATTTTGTCAAAAATGGAAAAGGGACTCTTTTAAGCATAATGACGCAAATAAGTATAATTCAAAAAACTAGCCAACGATCTTTTGCATTCTGTGCACAAGGGTGATAAGGGGTCGTCGGCAGTTTCTAGTAATAAATCTAAGTTTAAGTTTTCCACGCGCAACATGGACGCATGTTTGCCGTTAGCTGATTGTGGACAAGATGTTAGACCACATGTTAATATTAAAATTAAGAATTTGGTTTTTTCAGGACTTTTAGACAGTGGAGCATCTGTCAGTTGTTTCGGGGGTTCTGTTTATAATTTTTTCATAAGTCTAGGATTTAAGTTAAAGAAATTAGATTCCTACGTTACCACCGCGGATGGCAAACGTCAGGATATAATTGGTACCATGCGAGTATTGGTATTTTATAATAATATTAAAAAATATATTAATTTTTTTATAATTCCGTCTCTGTCCTCTTCAATTGTTTTGGGAGTTGACTTTTGGAAGCAATTTGACGTGGCCCCTCAGTTGTTTCCAAAAGTTGACAGCAATGTTGATTTTGGGAATGTTGTCAGTGAGGTTCGTAAATTAACATCAGCTTCCTTGCTGTCCCCTCAAGACAATCTAAAGTTAAATTCGGTTATATTTAAGTTCAAGTCGATTTCTTTCGAAGAACGAGGTTTAGGAAAAACCCATTTGGTACGTCATAAAATAAAGACAACAGGGGATCCTATTAAGCAGCGTTACTATCCTTTGTCTCAAACTCGTCAGAAGCAACTAGAAGCTCAATTAAAAGAAATGTTGGATTTAGGTGTTGTCCGTCGTTCTCGTTCGGCTTGGTCAAACCCAGTTTTGATTGTCCCTAAGAAGGATGGTTCTGTCAGATTTTGTTTGGACTCAAGGCGCTTGAACAGCGTTACTCTGGCTGATTCCTATCCTCTTCCGTATATTTCACGTATTTTAGATAAACTTAGGGGTGCTCGTTTTATTTCATCAATAGATTTGTCCAAATCGTTTTGGCAGATTCCCTTGGATAAGGAATCCTGTCCTAAAACGGCTTTCGTTGTACCAGGCCACGGTTTATTTGAATTTGTGAGGATGCCATTTGGTCTTAAGAATGCTCCCAGCGAATTGCAGCGTCTTGTGGATGCCCTTTTTGGTCCTGAGTTCGACGAGAACGTATTTTGCTATCTCGATGATTTGATTATTATTTCAGAGAATTTTGAATCACATTTGAAGATTTTGATTAAAATTTATGAACGTTTAAGAGATGCGGGCCTAACAGTTAACCTCAAAAAATGTGAGTTTTGTAAAGAAGAGTTGAAATATCTAGGTTATATCGTAGACGCGAAAGGTCTTCGTACAGACCCCGTTAAATTAGAATGTATTCGAACGTACCCTACCCCAAAAAATTCTAAACAAATTAAAGCTTTTATAGGTCTGTGCGGTTATTACAGGCGTTTTATTAAAGATTTCTCTACTATTGCGGCCCCGTTGACTAAACTCACTGGTTCTAGAATGGGAATAAGTAATTTTTCATGGTCTCCAGAAGCAGAAAACGCGTTTAAAGAATTAAAAAAAGCTCTTACTTCTGCTCCCGTTATTAGCTGCCCAGATTTTTCTTTGCCCTTTACTATACATTGCGACGCGAGCAACGTTGGAATCGGCGGCGTGCTTACCCAGGTGTTCGACGGTGAAGAACATCCTGTTTCTTTTTTCTCTAGGTGTTTAAATGTTCACGAGAGAAACTATGGCGTTACGGAGCGCGAACTCCTTGCGGTGTTAGACTCGGTGAATCATTTCAGGCCTTACGTAGAAGGAGTTCATTTCACAGTGGTAACGGATCACTCCAGTTTGCAGTGGTTGGTTTCGTTGTCCAATCCAACTGGTAGACTAGCTCGTTGGTCTACGCGTCTTTCTCAGTATTCTTTTGATGTGGTGCACAGAAAAGGAAAATTGAATACTGTTCCAGATGTTCTTTCTCGTAAAGATGATTTTACCGTTGCTGCCTTAGATTCTACGCCTACAATTTCTGATAGTTGGTATAATAATTTGTTTTCCAATTGTATGAATAATCCACAACGATTCAATAATTTCCAAATTAAAGATAATTGTTTATTTAGACATTCTAAATCTCGTTTCGATTTGCAGGAGGATACAGCCTGGAAGTTGGTTGTGCCTTTTGAGGACCGTAACGCAATTTTAAGTAAAGAACACGAGTCTATTAATTCTTGCCACCCAGGTGTATTCAGAACATATAAAAAAGTCCAACTACGTTATTTTTGGCCGGGTTTGTACAATGATGTCAAAAAATTTGTTAATAAGTGTAAAACGTGCAAAGCACATAAAATAAATACATCAGCGCCGGCGGGTATTTCTACGAATCCTAAAATAGTCAACAGACCGATGCAAATGTTGTCTATCGATCTTGTTGGTCCTCTTCCACGTAGTTACGCGGGATTTATGTATATTTTATCGGTTGTTGACGTCTTTTCGAAATACACTTGGATTTTTCCGCTAAGAAATGCTACTGCTAAAAGCATTGTAAAAAATGTTGAACAATTCATTTTTCTGGTTCACGGTGTTCCTCAAACCTTTGTGTGTGATAATGGTAAACAATTTATTTCAAAAGAGTTTAAACAATTGTTGTCCGATTATAATGTTCCTATGCCTTTTTATAACGCGTATTACACCCCGCAAAACAATGTAGTCGAGCGATATAACCAAACTGTCGGGACTGCTTTGTCTATCTTGACCGAGTCTGACCATCGTAATTGGTCTAGATTTCTGCCTCAGATACAGTCAGCCTTGAATAATTCTGTTAATTTTGCTACAGGCTTCACGCCTTTTTTCCTCATGCACGGCAGGGAACAAATTATTGACGGTAATTTACATAAATTTAATGTTTCTTCTAGTCCCACAGACATACCTTTAGATCAGTCTAGAGCCGGTTTTGCAAAGAAGTTGGAAGACTTAGTTCCTATTTATGAACAAGTTTCAAATGCATTAGTACAGGCCTTTAAAAAGAATGCCCAACATTATAATTTACGCCGTAAATCCGTGGTTTATGATATAGGTGATGTCGTTTGGAGGAAGAATTTTGTTCAATCCAGTGGTCCGGATTACTTTTCTCATAAGTTGGCACCAAGATTCGTGCGTAATGTTATAAAAAATAAAGTTTCAGATTTAGTATACACCTTGGCAGATATGCAAGGTAAAATTGTAGGCAATTTTCACGTAAAAGATATTGTTCGGGTAGATTAGTTTTGTTTTTTTTTCCTTTAAGGAAGCTAATGTTTTAGTGTGTAGGCCTACCAACCCTTCACATTATGGCATTTGTTTCTTTTGTGACTGTTCTGTTCTCATGATTTGGAGTTTGGTACCTTCATTTCTTGTGCTCAGTACGGACACTAAAATCTAGTTTATCGACGATAAACCGTTTATTTACCCTCGGTAAACTGGAACGTGATCCTTGTGGTCACTGGCGCCCAAATTTTGTTAGATAAGTCTTTCTTTTCTTCGTTACTATGTTTTTTCTTGTTATTAATGACATACACTAGTTTCGAGATTTTGGTAGTTTCAAATATTTGATTATATTGGTTATAATACACTTAGTTATATACATGCACACACATTGATTTATTTCTTGGTTCCGTCTGTATAACGGATTATGTTGTAATGTTTTTATTTTTAAGTTTAAGCCCTTCTTTCTTTAGTCCACTGGAGGCCCTTTTATCGGCCCATTGAACCTCCAGGGAACTTGAGAATGTATATCTTGGAATTTTGTGTTTCAGAGACTTGAGCTACTTTCTGATGCACAAAAGTTCTGTTAGTTCTTTTATTGTTAGTTTGTATTTCATAAACTTTAAGTATGGTATTGCTTTCCTAAAAGTTCTTTAAATAAGTCTTAGTTCATAAGAAAGTTGTTTTGTCTCTAACAAAGTAAGTACTGCTTTGGCGTGCTTAACTAGTAATTAATTCCTTTGGAATTATCACTTTGCCTCTAATACAGGAAAGTGTGTTTCTGTTTAGTTTTTAAGTCTAAATGTGATAAACATTAGAGTCTTACTGTTAATACCAGTATTAGACAATAAATTAAGTATTACTAGTGTCATTCATTAAATTTTGGATTGATCACCCCTCGAATAGTGTCAACTCACTGAAAGCCATAGTTGATCACACAATTTTGTTTTGTTTGTACAAGAAATGCTGACGTTTTGTCTACACTTGGAGTGTTCTTTTAAGGAATGCCAGCTTGGGTATTGCCTTGGTCTCTTTTCTTTTACAATCAATGTCACTCTGTTGAGTGTTTGCTGCAGGTTGTTATATGGATTTTTGTATATCCTAAGGTATGAGCTTAACTTACTAGTTTCTGTTTTGCTTTTTAGTACCATTTGACTTTGGTCATGAACTGATTGATAAATAGATAGGTATTGTGTTATGTAAATCCTATTCTGTCCACCTTGATTGGCAGGTATTTATAGTTTTATAAACCTGACCTGATTTGACTTTCGCAAAAAGAATAATTTGAATATTATTCTTGTTTGACGACTCTGTTACTTATTGGTATTTCTTCGGAATTGTAAATCCTGGTTCAATAACGAACGATAAGAAAAAAATGATGGATAAATAATCCAATACAAACCCCTACTCTGGTCACGTCTAATAGACAGTTTGTAAACTGATTCTATACTACTAATAACACAGAACAGTATTTTCTTGTGTACTAATTTTGCCTACTTTGAACTTCATTGTTCTGAATTGAAAAAATGTATATCTATAAAGATATTTTCATTATCTATGATTGTTTAATTTTAAGTATTGTTTAATTTTAAGTTTTGTCATAAGAATGTTGTCATAAGATTTTTGTCATAAGACTGTTAAACCGGATGGACTTAGTTAGATAGGTTTCTCATTTTGCTATTTAATTATAGCGTAAATTCAGTGTAAGTGAGGGCTGTTTAACCACCCTAAAGTGAAGCCAAATTGGCCTTGATTTCCTGTGCAAGGAAAAGTGATCTTGTTTTTTTTCTTTATTATTAAGAAATTTATTTTTAAGAAATTTAGTTTTTAAGAAACTTAATTCTAAGTTGCTATTATAACTACTAATTATTGTTTATGTTTTCATTTTTCTAGACACCTGTTGGACTCATAGTTTAGTTTATTAGTGGTCTTAGTTGTTCATGTTTGAGGGCAAACATTTTGTGGGAAGGGGGGAATTGTCACATAAATATTTGTGACAAGAGAAGTTCTTGCCTAATTGGGTTTATTTTGTCTATGGGTATTTTTTTCGAACTTTGGCAATATTTTGAAGGAAGGAAGTAGAGTTTTGTTTATGGTCACTTCCTCCCCGGTCAGCTGGGCTGCTGACCGGTGGATCCAGTCACTCTCCTTTAAAGGGGCTGGAATCTGAGTTAATCATGTGAATAGGAGTTATTATTTCTTTTAAAAAAGGCGCGGGGTGTTTATCCTTTCACGAATAGTTCGTGTTGATTATTATTTCTAGTGGGGATTATGGAATCCCGCTTTTCATCCAGTGTTGGCCGTTGGTCATATTTGTATACTCGTGTTTCGGAACTGAAACCGTAAATGGATCGGTCCTAGCTATGGCTAGTAGTTGATGGCTGAGTTTTCCCGCGTCGCGAAGGAACGGATTGCTGTTCCCGAAGTCTGTAAGACAAGCCTGGTCGGCTACCACGTGCTGCAGGCCTGATGCCCCTGCAGGCGTCCATTGAGGGAGTTGCTGTCCCGCTGCCACTAAGAAAACGGATTGCTGTCTTGGCTCCGTTGAAGAGTCTGGTCGACTACCACGTGCTGCAGGCCTGATGCCCCTGCAGGCGTCCATTGAAGGAGATGCGTCCTCCTGCTTCCACTAAGAGAAGGATGTCCTGGCCTCCGTCCCGGGTCCGTTCCCCGCTGCCGAGAGCAAGTTTTCGTTCGCCATTCGTTGTCGTTCTTTCGTTTCACGTTAAGTTAGTTTAGTTTAATTCAAGAGTCCATCGGGTATGTGCCTATATTTATTTCTATGATTACATGTTTATCATCTGTACTCCTTTGTAGTTGCTTTTGATGTTTCAATATATTTTCCATTAAGAACTCACTCTTTTATTTATGATCACTTAACTTACTTGACAGGAAATTATTCCCACAATCTTGAGATGAGATCTCAGCTCTACCGTTTCCTTTTAAACATTGGAATGTACCTACCTAAAATTGCATACGTTACAAACTGCTTCTAAAGTTCGAACCCAAGTCTGAAATTAGCGTCCATAAAAATCATGATTTTTCTAAGAATCAAACTTTTTGGAGATTTTATGACTGATTTCGATTAAAAGCACGATTCTTATCGCTATTCCAAAATTTCAGCCCGTTTGGTCACATAGAGCCTGAGAAAACTGCTTCCAAAGTTAGAAACCAAGTCTGAAATTAGCGTCCATAAAAATCATGATTTTTCTTAAAATCCAACTTTATGGAAATTTTGTGACTGAATTTGATTAGTACCACGATTCTTATCGCAATTCCAAAATTTCAGCCTGTTTGGTTCATAGAGCCTGAGAAAACTGCTTCTAAAGTTCGAACCCAAGTCTGAAATTAGCGTCCATAAAAATCATGATTTTTCTAAGAATCAAACTTTTTGGAGATTTTATGACTGATTTCGATTAAAAGCATGATTCTTATCCCTGTTCCAAAATTTCGGCCCGTATGGTCTTATATAGCCTGAGAAAACTGCTTCCAAAGTTCGAACCCAAGTCTGAAATTAGCGTCAATAAAAATCATGATTTTTCAAAAAATCCAACTTTATGGAAATTTTGTGACTGAATTTGATTTGTACCACGATTCTTACCGCTATTCCGAAATTTCAGCCTGTTTGGTCCCATACAGCCTGAGAAAACTGCTTCCAAAGTTCGAACCCAAGTGTAAAATTAGCGTCCATAAAAATCATGATTTTTCTAAGAATCAAACTTTTTGGAGATTTTATGACTGATTTCTATTTAAAGCATGATTCTTATCCCTGTTCCAAAATTTCAGCCCGTATGGTCTTATAGAGCCTGAGAAAACTGCTTCCAAAGTTCGAACACAAGTCTGAAATTAGCGTCCATAAAAATCATGATTTTTCAAAAAATCCACATTTATGGAAATTTTGTGACTGAATTTGATTAGTACCACGATTCTTACCGCTATTCCAAAATTTCAGCCTGTTTGGTCCCATAGAGCCTGAGAAAACTGCTTCCAAAGTTTGAACCCAAAACCGAAATTAGCGTCCATAAAAATCATGATTTTTCTAAGAATAAAGTTCGAACCCAAGTCTGAAATTAGCGTCCTTAAAAATCATGATTTTTCTAAAAATCCAACTTAATGGAGATTTTATGACTGATTTCGATTTAAAGCATGATTCTTATCGCTGTTCCAAAATTTCAGCCCGTATGGTCTTATAGAGCCTGAGAAAACTGCTTCCAAAGTTCGAACCCAAGTCTGAAATTAGCGTCCATAAAAATCATGATTTTTCTAAAAATCCAACTTTATGGAAATTTTGTGACTGAATTTGATTTGTTCCACGATTATTATCGCTATTCAAAAATTTCAGCCCGTTCGGTCCTATAGAGCCTCAGAAAACTGCTTCCAAAGTTCGAACCCAAGTCTGAAATTAGCGTCCATAAAAATCATGATTTTTCTCAAAATCCAACTTAATGGAAATTTTGTGACTGAATTTGATTAGTACCACGATTCTTATCGCAATTCCAAAATTTCAGCCTGTTTGGTTCATAGAGCCTGAGAAAACTGCTTCTAAAGTTCGAACCCAAGTCTGAAATTAGCGTCCATAAAAATCATGATTTTTCTAAGAATAAAGTTCGAACCCAAGTCTGAAATTAGCGTCCTTAAAAATCCAACTTAATGGAGATTTTATGACTGATTTCGATTTAAAGCATGATTCTTATCGCTGTTCCAAAATTTCAGCCCGTATGGTCTTATAGAGCCTGAGAAAACTGCTTCCAAAGTTCGAACCCAAGTCTGAAATTAGCGTCCATAAAAATCATGATTTTTCTAAAAATCCAACTTTATGGAAATTTTGTGACTGAATTTGATTTGTTCCACGATTATTATCGCTATTCAAAAATTTCAGCCCGTTCGGTCCTATAGAGCCTCAGAAAACTGCTTCCAAAGTTCGAACCCAAGTCTGAAATTAGCGTCCATAAAAATCATGATTTTTCTCAAAATCCAACTTAATGGAAATTTTGTGACTGAATTTGATTAGTACCACGATTCTTATCGCAATTCCAAAATTTCAGCCTGTTTGGTTCATAGAGCCTGAGAAAACTGCTTCTAAAGTTCGAACCCAAGTCTGAAATTAGCGTCCATAAAAATCATGATTTTTCTAAGAATCAAACTTTTTGGAGATTTTATGACTGATTTCGATTAAAAGCATGATTCTTATCTCTGTTCCAAAATTTCAGCCCGTATGGTCTTATAGAGCCTGAGAAAACTGCTTCCAAAGTTCGAACCCGAGTCTGAAATTAGCGTCCATAAAAATCATGATTTTTCTAAAAATCCAACTTAATGGAAATTTTGTGACTGAATTTGATTAGTACCACGATTCTTATCGCTATTCCAAAATTTCAGCCTGTTTGGTTCATAGAGCCTGAGAAAACTGCTTCTAAAGTTCGAACCCAAGTCTGAAATTAGCGTCCATAAAAATCATGATTTTTCTAAGAATCAAACTTTTTGGAGATTTTATGACTGATTTCGATTAAAAGCACGATTCTTATCGCTATTCCAAAATTTCAGCCCGTTTGGTCACATAGAGCCTGAGAAAACTGCTTCCAAAGTTAGAAACCAAGTCTGAAATTAGCGTCCATAAAAATCATGATTTATCTAAGAATAAAACTTAAAGGAGATTTTATGACTGATTTCGATTAAAAGCATGATTCTTATCTCTGTTCCAAAATTTCGGCCCGTATGGTCTTATATAGCCTGAGAAAACTGCTTCCAAAGTTCGAACCCAAGTCTGAAATTAGCGTCAATAAAAATCATAATTTTTCAAAAAATCCAACTTTATGGAAATTTTGTGACTGAATTTGATTTGAACCACGATTCTTACCGCTATTCCGAAATTTCAGCCTGTTTGGTCCCATACAGCCTGAGAAAACTGCTTCCAAAGTTCGAACCCAAGTGTAAAATTAGCGTCCATAAAAATCATGATTTTTCTAAGAATCAAACTTTTTGGAGATTTTATGACTGATTTCTATTTAAAGCATGATTCTTATCCCTGTTCCAAAATTTCAGCCCGTATGGTCTTATAGAGCCTGAGAAAACTGCTTCCAAAGTTCGAACCCGAGTCTGAAATTAGCGTCCATAAAAATCATGATTTTTCTAAAAATCCAACTTAATGGAAATTTTGTGACTGAATTTGATTAGTACCACGATTCTTATCGCTATTCCAAAATTTCAGCCCGTTTGGTCACATAGAGCCTGAGAAAACTGCTTCCAAAGTTAGAACCCAAGTCTGAAATTAGCGTCCATAAAAATCATGATTTATCTAAGAATCAAACTTAAAGGAGATTTTATGACTGATTTCGATTGAAAGCATGATTCTTATCTCTGTTCCAAAATTTCAGCCCGTATGGTCTTATAGAGCCTGAGAAAACTGCTTCCAAAGTTCGAACACAAGTCTGAAATTAGCGTCCATAAAAATCATGATTTTTCAAAAAATCCACATTAATGGAAATTTTGTGACTGAATTTGATTAGTACCACGATTCTTACCGCTATTCCAAAATTTCAGCCTGTTTGGTCCCATAGAGCCTGAGAAAACTGCTTCCAAAGTTTGAACCCAAAACCGAAATTAGCGTCCATAAAAATCATGATTTTTCTAAGAATAAAGTTCGAACCCAAGTCTGAAATTAGCGTCCTTAAAAATCATGATTTTTCTAAAAATCCAACTTAATGGAGATTTTATGACTGATTTCGATTTAAAGCATGATTCTTATCGCTGTTCCAAAATTTCAGCCCGTATGGTCTTATAGAGCCTGAGAAAACTGCTTCCAAAGTTCGAACCCAAGTCTGAAATTAGCGTCCATAAAAATCATGATTTTTCTAAAAATCCAACTTTATGGAAATTTTGTGACTGAATTTGATTTGTTCCACGATTATTATCGCTATTCAAAAATTTCAGCCCGTTCGGTCCTATAGAGCCTCAGAAAACTGCTTCCAAAGTTCGAACCCAAGTCTGAAATTAGCGTCCATAAAAATCATGATTTTTCTCAAAATCCAACTTAATGGAAATTTTGTGACTGAATTTGATTAGTACCACGATTCTTATCGCAATTCCAAAATTTCAGCCTGTTTGGTTCATAGAGCCTGAGAAAACTGCTTCTAAAGTTCGAACCCAAGTCTGAAATTAGCGTCCATAAAAATCATGATTTTTCTAAGAATCAAACTTTTTGGAGATTTTATGACTGATTTCGATTAAAAGCATGATTCTTATCTCTGTTCCAAAATTTCAGCCCGTATGGTCTTATAGAGCCTGAGAAAACTGCTTCCAAAGTTCGAACCCGAGTCTGAAATTAGCGTCCATAAAAATCATGATTTTTCTAAAAATCCAACTTAATGGAAATTTTGTGACTGAATTTGATTAGTACCACGATTCTTATCGCAATTCCAAAATTTCAGCCTGTTTGGTTCATAGAGCCTGAGAAAACTGCTTCTAAAGTTCGAACCCAAGTCTGAAATTAGCGTCCTTAAAAATCATGATTTTTCTAAAAATCCAACTTAATGGAGATTTTATGACTGATTTCGATTTAAAGCATGATTCTTATCGCTGTTCCAAAATTTCAGCCCGTATGGTCTTATAGAGCCTGAGAAAACTGCTTCCAAAGTTCGAACCCAAGTCTGAAATTAGCGTCCATAAAAATCATGATTTTTCTAAAAATCCAACTTTATGGAAATTTTGTGACTGAATTTGATTTGTTCCACGATTATTATCGCTATTCAAAAATTTCAGCCCGTTCGGTCCTATAGAGCCTCAGAAAACTGCTTCCAAAGTTCGAACCCAAGTCTGAAATTAGCGTCCATAAAAATCATGATTTTTCTCAAAATCCAACTTAATGGAAATTTTGTGACTGAATTTGATTAGTACCACGATTCTTATCGCAATTCCAAAATTTCAGCCTGTTTGGTTCATAGAGCCTGAGAAAACTGCTTCTAAAGTTCGAACCCAAGTCTGAAATTAGCGTCCATAAAAATCATGATTTTTCTAAGAATCAAACTTTTTGGAGATTTTATGACTGATTTCGATTAAAAGCATGATTCTTATCTCTGTTCCAAAATTTCGGCCCGTATGGTCTTATATAGCCTGAGAAAACTGCTTCCAAAGTTCGAACCCAAGTCTGAAATTAGCGTCAATAAAAATCATGATTTTTCAAAAAATCCAACTTTATGGAAATTTTGTGACTGAATTTGATTTGTACCACGATTCTTACCGCTATCCCGAAATTTCAGCCTGTTTGGTCCCATACAGCCTGAGAAAACTGCTTCCAAAGTTCGAACCCAAGTGTAAAATTAGCGTCCATAAAAATCATGATTTTTCTAAGAATCAAACTTTTTGGAGATTTTATGACTGATTTCTATTTAAAGCATGATTCTTATCCCTGTTCCAAAATTTCAGCCCGTATGGTCTTATAGAGCCTGAGAAAACTGCTTCCAAAGTTCGAACCCGAGTCTGAAATTAGCGTCCATAAAAATCATGATTTTTCTAAAAATCCAACTTAATGGAAATTTTGTGACTGAATTTGATTAGTACCACGATTCTTATCGCTATTCCAAAATTTCAGCCCGTTTGGTCCCATACAGCCTGAGAAAACGGCTTCCAAAGTTCGAACCCAAGTGTAAAATTAGCGTCCATAAAAATCATGATTTTTCTAAGAATCAAACTTTTTGGAGATTTTATGACTGATTTCTATTTAAAGCATGATTCTTATCCCTGTTCCAAAATTTCAGCCCGTATGGTCTTATAGAGCCTGAGAAAACTGCTTCCAAAGTTCGAACCCGAGTCTGAAATTAGCGTCCATAAAAATCATGATTTTTCTAAAAATCCAACTAAATGGAAATTTTGTGACTGAATTTGATTAGTACCACGATTCTTATCGCTATTCCAAAATTTCAGCCCGTTTGGTCACATAGAGCCTGAGAAAACTGCTTCCAAAGTTAGAACCCAAGTCTGAAATTAGCGTCCATAAAAATCATGATTTATCTAAGAATCAAACTTAAAGGAGATTTTATGACTGATTTCGATTGAAAGCATGATTCTAATCTCTGTTCCAAAATTTCAGCCCGTATGGTCTTATAGAGCCTGAGAAAACTGCTTCCAAAGTTCGAACACAAGTCTGAAATTAGCGTCCATAAAAATCATGATTTTTCAAAAAATCCACATTTATGGAAATTTTGTGACTGAATTTGATTAGTACCACGATTCTTACCGCTATTCCAAAATTTCAGCCTGTTTGGTCCCATAGAGCCTGAGAAAACTGCTTCCAAAGTTTGAACCCAAAACCGAAATTAGCGTCCATAAAAATCATGATTTTTCTAAGAATAAAGTTCGAACCCAAGTCTGAAATTAGCGTCCTTAAAAATCATGATTTTTCTAAAAATCCAACTTAATGGAGATTTTATGACTGATTTCGATTTAAAGCATGATTCTTATCGCTGTTCCAAAATTTCAGCCCGTATGGTCTTATAGAGCCTGAGAAAACTGCTTCCAAAGTTCGAACGCAAGTCTGAAATTAGCGTCCATAAAAATCATGATTTTTCTAAAAATCCAACTTTATGGAAATTTTGTGACTGAATTTGATTTGTTCCACGATTATTATCGCTATTCAAAAATTTCAGCCCGTTCGGTCCTATAGAGCCTCAGAAAACTGCTTCCAAAGTTCGAACCCAAGTCTGAAATTAGCGTCCATAAAAATCATGATTTTTCAAAAAATCCAACTTAATGGAAATTTTGTGACTGAATTTGATTAGTACCACGATTCATATCGCAATTCCAAAATTTCAGCCTGTTTGGTTCATAGAGCCTGAGAAAACTGCTTCTAAAGTTCGAACCCAAGTCTGAAATTAGCGTCCATAAAAATCATGATTTTTCTAAGAATCAAACTTTTTGGAGATTTTATGACTGATTTCGATTAAAAGCATGATTCTTATCTCTGTTCCAAAATTTCAGCCCGTATGGTCTTATAGAGCCTGAGAAAACTGCTTCCAAAGTTCGAACCCGAGTCTGAAATTAGCGTCCATAAAAATCATGATTTTTCTAAAAATCCAACTTAATGGAAATTTTGTGACTGAATTTGATTAGTACCACGATTCTTATCGCTATTCCAAAATTTCAGCCTGTTTGGTTCATAGAGCCTGAGAAAACTGCTTCTAAAGTTCGAACCCAAGTCTGAAATTAGCGTCCATAAAAATCATGATTTTTCTAAAAATCCAACTTTATGGAAATTTTGTGACTGAATTTGATTTGTTCCACGATTATTATCGCTATTCAAAAATTTCAGCCCGTTCGGTCCTATAGAGCCTCAGAAAACTGCTTCCAAAGTTCGAACCCAAGTCTGAAATTAGCGTCCATAAAAATCATGATTTTTCTCAAAATCCAACTTAATGGAAATTTTGTGACTGAATTTGATTAGTACCACGATTCTTATCGCAATTCCAAAATTTCAGCCTGTTTGGTTCATAGAGCCTGAGAAAACTGCTTCTAAAGTTCGAACCCAAGTCTGAAATTAGCGTCCATAAAAATCATGATTTTTCTAAGAATCAAACTTTTTGGAGATTTTATGACTGATTTCGATTAAAAGCATGATTCTTATCTCTGTTCCAAAATTTCAGCCCGTATGGTCTTATAGAGCCTGAGAAAACTGCTTCCAAAGTTCGAACCCGATTCTGAAATTAGCGTCCATAAAAATCATGATTTTTCTAAAAATCCAACTTAATGGAAATTTTGTGACTGAATTTGATTAGTACCACGATTCTTATCGCAATTCCAAAATTTCAGCCTGTTTGGTTCATAGAGCCTGAGAAAACTGCTTCTAAAGTTCGAACCCAAGTCTGAAATTAGCGTCCATAAAAATCATGATTTTTCTAAGAATCAAACTTTTTGGAGATTTTATGACTGATTTCGATTAAAAGCACGATTCTTATCGCTATTCCGAAATTTCAGCCCGTTTGGTCACATAGAGCCTGAGAAAACTGCTTCCAAAGTTAGAAACCAAGTCTGAAATTAGCGTCCATAAAAATCATGATTTATCTAAGAATCAAACTTAAAGGAGATTTTATGACTGATTTCGATTAAAAGCATGATTCTTATCTCTGTTCCAAAATTTCGGCCCGTATGGTCTTATATAGCCTGAGAAAACTGCTTCCAAAGTTCGAACCCAAGTCTGAAATTAGCGTCAATAAAAATCATGATTTTTCAAAAAATCCAACTTTATGGAAATTTTGTGACTGAATTTGATTTGTACCACGATTCTTACCGCTATCCCGAAATTTCAGCCTGTTTGGTCCCATACAGCCTGAGAAAACTGCTTCCAAAGTTCGAACCCAAGTGTAAAATTAGCGTCCATAAAAATCATGATTTTTCTAAGAATCAAACTTTTTGGAGATTTTATGACTGATTTCTATTTAAAGCATGATTCTTATCCCTGTTCCAAAATTTCAGCCCGTATGGTCTTATAGAGCCTGAGAAAACTGCTTCCAAAGTTCGAACCCGAGTCTGAAATTAGCGTCCATAAAAATCATGATTTTTCAAAAAATCCAACTTTATGGAAATTTTGTGACTGAATTTGATTTGTACCACGATTCTTACCGCTATTCCGAAATTTCAGCCTGTTTGGTCCCATACAGCCTGAGAAAACTGCTTCCAAAGTTCGAACCCAAGTGTAAAATTAGCGTCCATAAAAATCATGATTTTTCTAAGAATCAAACTTTTTGGAGATTTTATGACTGATTTCTATTTAAAGCATGATTCTTATCCCTGTTCCAAAATTTCAGCCCGTATGGTCTTATAGAGCCTGAGAAAACTGCTTCCAAAGTTCGAACCCGAGTCTGAATTTAGCGTCCATAAAAATCATGATTTTTCTAAAAATCCAACTTAATGGAAATTTTGTGACTGAATTTGATTAGTACCACGATTCTTATCGCTATTCCAAAATTTCAGCCCGTTTGGTCCCATACAGCCTGAGAAAACTGCTTCCAAAGTTCGAACCCAAGTGTAAAATTAGCGTCCATAAAAATCATGATTTTTCTAAGAATCAAACTTTTTGGAGATTTTATGACTGATTTCGATTAAAAGCATGATTCTTATCTCTGTTCCAAAATTTCGGCCCGTATGGTCTTATATAGCCTGAGAAAACTGCTTCCAAAGTTCGAACCCAAGTCTGAAATTAGCGTCAATAAAAATCATGATTTTTCAAAAAATCCAACTTTATGGAAATTTTGTGACTGAATTTGATTTGTACCACGATTCTTACCGCTATTCCGAAATTTCAGCCTGTTCGGTCCCATACAGCCTGAGAAAACTGCTTCCAAAGTTCGAACCCAAGTGTAAAATTAGCGTCCATAAAAATCATGATTTTTCTAAAAATCCAACTTAATGGAAATTTTGTGACTGAATTTGATTAGTACCACGATTCTTATCGCTATTCCAAAATTTCAGCCCGTTTGGTCACATAGAGCCTGAGAAAACTGCTTCCAAAGTTAGAACCCAAGTCTGAAATTAGCGTCCATAAAAATCATGATTTATCTAAGAATCAAACTTAAAGGAGATTTTATGACTGATTTCGATTGAAAGCATGATTCTTATCTCTGTTCCAAAATTTCAGCCCGTATGGTCTTATAGAGCCTGAGAAAACTGCTTCCAAAGTTCGAACACAAGTCTGAAATTAGCGTCCATAAAAATCATGATTTTTCAAAAAATCCACATTAATGGAAATTTTGTGACTGAATTTGATTAGTACCACGATTCTTACCGCTATTCCAAAATTTCAGCCTGTTTGGTCCCATAGAGCCTGAGAAAACTGCTTCCAAAGTTTGAACCCAAAACCGAAATTAGCGTCCATAAAAATCATGATTTTTCTAAGAATAAAGTTCGAACCCAAGTCTGAAATTAGCGTCCTTAAAAATCATGATTTTTCTAAAAATCCAACTTAATGGAGATTTTATGACTGATTTCGATTTAAAGCATGATTCTTATCGCTGTTCCAAAATTTCAGCCCGTATGGTCTTATAGAGCCTGAGAAAACTGCTTCCAAAGTTCGAACCCAAGTCTGAAATTAGCGTCCATAAAAATCATGATTTTTCTAAAAATCCAACTTTATGGAAATTTTGTGACTGAATTTGATTTGTTCCACGATTATTATCGCTATTCAAAAATTTCAGCCCGTTCGGTCCTATAGAGCCTCAGAAAACTGCTTCCAAAGTTCGAACCCAAGTCTGAAATTAGCGTCCATAAAAATCATGATTTTTCTCAAAATCCAACTTAATGGAAATTTTGTGACTGAATTTGATTAGTACCACGATTCTTATCGCAATTCCAAAATTTCAGCCTGTTTGGTTCATAGAGCCTGAGAAAACTGCTTCTAAAGTTCGAACCCAAGTCTGAAATTAGCGTCCATAAAAATCATGATTTTTCTAAGAATCAAACTTTTTGGAGATTTTATGACTGATTTCGATTAAAAGCATGATTCTTATCTCTGTTCCAAAATTTCAGCCCGTATGGTCTTATAGAGCCTGAGAAAACTGCTTCCAAAGTTCGAACCCGAGTCTGAAATTAGCGTCCATAAAAATCATGATTTTTCTAAAAATCCAACTTAATGGAAATTTTGTGACTGAATTTGATTAGTACCACGATTCTTATCGCAATTCCAAAATTTCAGCCTGTTTGGTTCATAGAGCCTGAGAAAACTGCTTCTAAAGTTCGAACCCAAGTCTGAAATTAGCGTCCTTAAAAATCATGATTTTTCTAAAAATCCAACTTAATGGAGATTTTATGACTGATTTCGATTTAAAGCATGATTCTTATCGCTGTTCCAAAATTTCAGCCCGTATGGTCTTATAGAGCCTGAGAAAACTGCTTCCAAAGTTCGAACCCAAGTCTGAAATTAGCGTCCATAAAAATCATGATTTTTCTAAAAATCCAACTTTATGGAAATTTTGTGACTGAATTTGATTTGTTCCACGATTATTATCGCTATTCAAAAATTTCAGCCCGTTCGGTCCTATAGAGCCTCAGAAAACTGCTTCCAAAGTTCGAACCCAAGTCTGAAATTAGCGTCCATAAAAATCATGATTTTTCTCAAAATCCAACTTAATGGAAATTTTGTGACTGAATTTGATTAGTACCACGATTCTTATCGCAATTCCAAAATTTCAGCCTGTTTGGTTCATAGAGCCTGAGAAAACTGCTTCTAAAGTTCGAACCCAAGTCTGAAATTAGCGTCCATAAAAATCATGATTTTTCTAAGAATCAAACTTTTTGGAGATTTTATGACTGATTTCGATTAAAAGCATGATTCTTATCTCTGTTCCAAAATTTCGGCCCGTATGGTCTTATATAGCCTGAGAAAACTGCTTCCAAAGTTCGAACCCAAGTCTGAAATTAGCGTCAATAAAAATCATGATTTTTCAAAAAATCCAACTTTATGGAAATTTTGTGACTGAATTTGATTTGTACCACGATTCTTACCGCTATCCCGAAATTTCAGCCTGTTTGGTCCCATACAGCCTGAGAAAACTGCTTCCAAAGTTCGAACCCAAGTGTAAAATTAGCGTCCATAAAAATCATGATTTTTCTAAGAATCAAACTTTTTGGAGATTTTATGACTGATTTCTATTTAAAGCATGATTCTTATCCCTGTTCCAAAATTTCAGCCCGTATGGTCTTATAGAGCCTGAGAAAACTGCTTCCAAAGTTCGAACCCGAGTCTGAAATTAGCGTCCATAAAAATCATGATTTTTCTAAAAATCCAACTTAATGGAAATTTTGTGACTGAATTTGATTAGTACCACGATTCTTATCGCTATTCCAAAATTTCAGCCCGTTTGGTCCCATACAGCCTGAGAAAACGGCTTCCAAAGTTCGAACCCAAGTGTAAAATTAGCGTCCATAAAAATCATGATTTTTCTAAGAATCAAACTTTTTGGAGATTTTATGACTGATTTCTATTTAAAGCATGATTCTTATCCCTGTTCCAAAATTTCAGCCCGTATGGTCTTATAGAGCCTGAGAAAACTGCTTCCAAAGTTCGAACCCGAGTCTGAAATTAGCGTCCATAAAAATCATGATTTTTCTAAAAATCCAACTAAATGGAAATTTTGTGACTGAATTTGATTAGTACCACGATTCTTATCGCTATTCCAAAATTTCAGCCCGTTTGGTCACATAGAGCCTGAGAAAACTGCTTCCAAAGTTAGAACCCAAGTCTGAAATTAGCGTCCATAAAAATCATGATTTATCTAAGAATCAAACTTAAAGGAGATTTTATGACTGATTTCGATTGAAAGCATGATTCTAATCTCTGTTCCAAAATTTCAGCCCGTATGGTCTTATAGAGCCTGAGAAAACTGCTTCCAAAGTTCGAACACAAGTCTGAAATTAGCGTCCATAAAAATCATGATTTTTCAAAAAATCCACATTTATGGAAATTTTGTGACTGAATTTGATTAGTACCACGATTCTTACCGCTATTCCAAAATTTCAGCCTGTTTGGTCCCATAGAGCCTGAGAAAACTGCTTCCAAAGTTTGAACCCAAAACCGAAATTAGCGTCCATAAAAATCATGATTTTTCTAAGAATAAAGTTCGAACCCAAGTCTGAAATTAGCGTCCTTAAAAATCATGATTTTTCTAAAAATCCAACTTAATGGAGATTTTATGACTGATTTCGATTTAAAGCATGATTCTTATCGCTGTTCCAAAATTTCAGCCCGTATGGTCTTATAGAGCCTGAGAAAACTGCTTCCAAAGTTCGAACGCAAGTCTGAAATTAGCGTCCATAAAAATCATGATTTTTCTAAAAATCCAACTTTATGGAAATTTTGTGACTGAATTTGATTTGTTCCACGATTATTATCGCTATTCAAAAATTTCAGCCCGTTCGGTCCTATAGAGCCTCAGAAAACTGCTTCCAAAGTTCGAACCCAAGTCTGAAATTAGCGTCCATAAAAATCATGATTTTTCTCAAAATCCAACTTAATGGAAATTTTGTGACTGAATTTGATTAGTACCACGATTCATATCGCAATTCCAAAATTTCAGCCTGTTTGGTTCATAGAGCCTGAGAAAACTGCTTCTAAAGTTCGAACCCAAGTCTGAAATTAGCGTCCATAAAAATCATGATTTTTCTAAGAATCAAACTTTTTGGAGATTTTATGACTGATTTCGATTAAAAGCATGATTCTTATCTCTGTTCCAAAATTTCAGCCCGTATGGTCTTATAGAGCCTGAGAAAACTGCTTCCAAAGTTCGAACCCGAGTCTGAAATTAGCGTCCATAAAAATCATGATTTTTCTAAAAATCCAACTTAATGGAAATTTTGTGACTGAATTTGATTAGTACCACGATTCTTATCGCTATTCCAAAATTTCAGCCTGTTTGGTTCATAGAGCCTGAGAAAACTGCTTCTAAAGTTCGAACCCAAGTCTGAAATTAGCGTCCATAAAAATCATGATTTTTCTAAAAATCCAACTTTATGGAAATTTTGTGACTGAATTTGATTTGTTCCACGATTATTATCGCTATTCAAAAATTTCAGCCCGTTCGGTCCTATAGAGCCTCAGAAAACTGCTTCCAAAGTTCGAACCCAAGTCTGAAATTAGCGTCCATAAAAATCATGATTTTTCTCAAAATCCAACTTAATGGAAATTTTGTGACTGAATTTGATTAGTACCACGATTCTTATCGCAATTCCAAAATTTCAGCCTGTTTGGTTCATAGAGCCTGAGAAAACTGCTTCTAAAGTTCGAACCCAAGTCTGAAATTAGCGTCCATAAAAATCATGATTTTTCTAAGAATCAAACTTTTTGGAGATTTTATGACTGATTTCGATTAAAAGCATGATTCTTATCTCTGTTCCAAAATTTCAGCCCGTATGGTCTTATAGAGCCTGAGAAAACTGCTTCCAAAGTTCGAACCCGAGTCTGAAATTAGCGTCCATAAAAATCATGATTTTTCTAAAAATCCAACTTAATGGAAATTTTGTGACTGAATTTGATTAGTACCACGATTCTTATCGCAATTCCAAAATTTCAGCCTGTTTGGTTCATAGAGCCTGAGAAAACTGCTTCTAAAGTTCGAACCCAAGTCTGAAATTAGCGTCCATAAAAATCATGATTTTTCTAAGAATCAAACTTTTTGGAGATTTTATGACTGATTTCGATTAAAAGCACGATTCTTATCGCTATTCCGAAATTTCAGCCCGTTTGGTCACATAGAGCCTGAGAAAACTGCTTCCAAAGTTAGAAACCAAGTCTGAAATTAGCGTCCATAAAAATCATGATTTATCTAAGAATCAAACTTAAAGGAGATTTTATGACTGATTTCGATTAAAAGCATGATTCTTATCTCTGTTCCAAAATTTCGGCCCGTATGGTCTTATATAGCCTGAGAAAACTGCTTCCAAAGTTCGAACCCAAGTCTGAAATTAGCGTCAATAAAAATCATGATTTTTCAAAAAATCCAACTTTATGGAAATTTTGTGACTGAATTTGATTTGTACCACGATTCTTACCGCTATCCCGAAATTTCAGCCTGTTTGGTCCCATACAGCCTGAGAAAACTGCTTCCAAAGTTCGAACCCAAGTGTAAAATTAGCGTCCATAAAAATCATGATTTTTCTAAGAATCAAACTTTTTGGAGATTTTATGACTGATTTCTATTTAAAGCATGATTCTTATCCCTGTTCCAAAATTTCAGCCCGTATGGTCTTATAGAGCCTGAGAAAACTGCTTCCAAAGTTCGAACCCGAGTCTGAAATTAGCGTCCATAAAAATCATGATTTTTCAAAAAATCCAACTTTATGGAAATTTTGTGACTGAATTTGATTTGTACCACGATTCTTACCGCTATTCCGAAATTTCAGCCTGTTTGGTCCCATACAGCCTGAGAAAACTGCTTCCAAAGTTCGAACCCAAGTGTAAAATTAGCGTCCATAAAAATCATGATTTTTCTAAGAATCAAACTTTTTGGAGATTTTATGACTGATTTCTATTTAAAGCATGATTCTTATCCCTGTTCCAAAATTTCAGCCCGTATGGTCTTATAGAGCCTGAGAAAACTGCTTCCAAAGTTCGAACCCGAGTCTGAATTTAGCGTCCATAAAAATCATGATTTTTCTAAAAATCCAACTTAATGGAAATTTTGTGACTGAATTTGATTAGTACCACGATTCTTATCGCTATTCCAAAATTTCAGCCCGTTTGGTCCCATACAGCCTGAGAAAACTGCTTCCAAAGTTCGAACCCAAGTGTAAAATTAGCGTCCATAAAAATCATGATTTTTCTAAGAATCAAACTTTTTGGAGATTTTATGACTGATTTCGATTAAAAGCATGATTCTTATCTCTGTTCCAAAATTTCGGCCCGTATGGTCTTATATAGCCTGAGAAAACTGCTTCCAAAGTTCGAACCCAAGTCTGAAATTAGCGTCAATAAAAATCATGATTTTTCAAAAAATCCAACTTTATGGAAATTTTGTGACTGAATTTGATTTGTACCACGATTCTTACCGCTATTCCGAAATTTCAGCCTGTTCGGTCCCATACAGCCTGAGAAAACTGCTTCCAAAGTTCGAACCCAAGTGTAAAATTAGCGTCCATAAAAATCATGATTTTTCTAAGAATCAAACTTTTTGGAGATTTTATGACTGATTTCTATTTAAAGCATGATTCTTATCCCTGTTCCAAAATTTCAGCCCGTATGGTCTTATAGAGCCTGAGAAAACTGCTTCCAAAGTTCGAACCCGAGTCTGAAATTAGCGTCCATAAAAATCATGATTTTTCTAAAAATCCAACTAAATGGAAATTTTGTGACTGAATTTGATTAGTACCACGATTCTTATCGCTATTCCAAAATTTCAGCCCGTTTGGTCACATAGAGCCTGAGAAAACTGCTTCCAAAGTTAGAACCCAAGTCTGAAATTAGCGTCCATAAAAATCATGATTTATCTAAGAATCAAACTTAAAGGAGATTTTATGACTGATTTCGATTGAAAGAATGATTCTAATCTCTGTTCCAAAATTTCAGCCCGTATGGTCTTATAGAGCCTGAGAAAACTGCTTCCAAAGTTCGAACACAAGTCTGAAATTAGCGTCCATAAAAATCATGATTTTTCAAAAAATCCACATTTATGGAAATTTTGTGACTGAATTTGATTAGTACCACGATTCTTACCGCTATTCCAAAATTTCAGCCTGTTTGGTCCCATAGAGCCTGAGAAAACTGCTTCCAAAGTTTGAACCCAAAACCGAAATTAGCGTCCATAAAAATCATGATTTTTCTAAGAATAAAGTTCGAACCCAAGTCTGAAATTAGCGTCCTTAAAAATCATGATTTTTCTAAAAATCCAACTTAATGGAGATTTTATGACTGATTTCGATTTAAAGCATGATTCTTATCGCTGTTCCAAAATTTCAGCCCGTATGGTCTTATAGAGCCTGAGAAAACTGCTTCCAAAGTTCGAACGCAAGTCTGAAATTAGCGTCCATAAAAATCATGATTTTTCTAAAAATCCAACTTTATGGAAATTTTGTGACTGAATTTGATTTGTTCCACGATTATTATCGCTATTCAAAAATTTCAGCCCGTTCGGTCCTATAGAGCCTCAGAAAACTGCTTCCAAAGTTCGAACCCAAGTCTGAAATTAGCGTCCATAAAAATCATGATTTTTCTCAAAATCCAACTTAATGGAAATTTTGTGACTGAATTTGATTAGTACCACGATTCTTATCGCAATTCCAAAATTTCAGCCTGTTTGGTTCATAGAGCCTGAGAAAACTGCTTCTAAAGTTCGAACCCAAGTCTGAAATTAGCGTCCATAAAAATCATGATTTTTCTAAGAATCAAACTTTTTGGAGATTTTATGACTGATTTCGATTAAAAGCATGATTCTTATCTCTGTTCCAAAATTTCAGCCCGTATGGTCTTATAGAGCCTGAGAAAACTGCTTCCAAAGTTCGAACCCGAGTCTGAAATTAGCGTCCATAAAAATCATGATTTTTCTAAAAATCCAACTTAATGGAAATTTTGTGACTGAATTTGATTAGTACCACGATTCTTATCGCTATTCCAAAATTTCAGCCTGTTTGGTTCATAGAGCCTGAGAAAACTGCTTCTAAAGTTCGAACCCAAGTCTGAAATTAGCGTCCATAAAAATCATGATTTTTCTAAGAATCAAACTTTTTGGAGATTTTATGACTGATTTCGATTAAAAGCACGATTCTTATCGCTATTCCAAAATTTCAGCCCGTTTGGTCACATAGAGCCTGAGAAAACTGCTTCCAAAGTTAGAAACCAAGTCTGAAATTAGCGTCCATAAAAACATGATTTATCTAAGAATCAAACTTAAAGGAGATTTTATGACTGATTTCGATTAAAAGCATGATTCTTATCTCTGTTCCAAAATTTCGGCCCGTATGGTCTTATATAGCCTGAGAAAACTGCTTCCAAAGTTCGAACCCAAGTCTGAAATTAGCGTCAATAAAAATCATGATTTTTCAAAAAATCCAACTTTATGGAAATTTTGTGACTGAATTTGATTTGTACCACGATTCTTACCGCTATTCCGAAATTTCAGCCTGTTTGGTCCCATACAGCCTGAGAAAACTGCTTCCAAAGTTCGAACCCAAGTGTAAAATTAGCGTCCATAAAAATCATGATTTTTCTAAGAATCAAACTTTTTGGAGATTTTATGACTGATTTCTATTTAAAGCATGATTCTTATCCCTGTTCCAAAATTTCAGCCCGTATGGTCTTATAGAGCCTGAGAAAACTGCTTCCAAAGTTCGAACCCGAGTCTGAAATTAGCGTCCATAAAAATCATGATTTTTCTAAAAATCCAACTTAATGGAAATTTTGTGACTGAATTTGATTAGTACCACGATTCTCATCGCTATTCCAAAATTTCAGCCCGTTTGGTCACATAGAGCCTGAGAAAACTGCTTCCAAAGTTAGAACCCAAGTCTGAAATTAGCGTCCATAAAAATCATGATTTATCTAAGAATCAAACTTAAAGGAGATTTTATGACTGATTTCGATTGAAAGCATGATTCTAATCTCTGTTCCAAAATTTCAGCCCGTATGGTCTTATAGAGCCTGAGAAAACTGCTTCCAAAGTTCGAACACAAGTCTGAAATTAGCGTCCATAAAAATCATGATTTTTCAAAAAATCCACATTTATGGAAATTTTGTGACTGAATTTGATTAGTACCACGATTCTTATCGCTATTCCAAAATTTCAGCCTGTTTGGTTCATAGAGCCTGAGAAAACTGCTTCTAAAGTTCGAACCCAAGTCTGAAATTAGCGTCCATAAAAATCATGATTTATCTAAGAATCAAACTTAAAGGAGATTTTATGACTGATTTCGATTGAAAGCATGATTCTTATCTCTGTTCCAAAATTTCAGCCCGTATGGTCTTATAGAGCCTGAGAAAACTGCTTCCAAAGTTCGAACACAAGTCTGAAATTAGCGTCCATAAAAATCATGATTTTTCAAAAAATCCACATTAATGGAAATTTTGTGACTGAATTTGATTTGTACCACGATTCTTACCGCTATTCCGAAATTTCAGCCTGTTTGGTCCCATACAGCCTGAGAAAACTGCTTCCAAAGTTCGAACCCAAGTGTAAAATTAGCGTCCATAAAAATCATGATTTTTCTAAGAATCAAACTTTTTCGAGATTTTATGACTGATTTCTATTTAAAGCATGATTCTTATCCCTGTTCCAAAATTTCAGCCCGTATGGTCTTATATAGCCTGAGAAAACTGCTTCCAAAGTTCGAACCCAAGTCTGAAATTAGCGTCAATAAAAATCATGATTTTTCAAAAAATCCAACTTTATGGAAATTTTGTGACTGAATTTGATTTGTACCACGATTCTTACCGCTATTCCGAAATTTCAGCCTGTTTGGTCCCATACAGCCTGAGAAAACTGCTTCCAAAGTTCGAACCCAAGTGTAAAATTAGCGTCCATAAAAATCATGATTTTTCTAAGAATCAAACTTTTTGGAGATTTTATGACTGATTTCTATTTAAAGCATGATTCTTATCCCTGTTCCAAAATTTCAGCCCGTATGGTCTTATAGAGCCTGAGAAAACTGCTTCCAAAGTTCGAACCCGAGTCTGAAATTAGCGTCCATAAAAATCATGATTTTTCTAAAAATCCAACTTAATGGAAATTTTGTGACTGAATTTGATTAGTACCACGATTCTCATCGCTATTCCAAAATTTCAGCCCGTTTGGTCACATAGAGCCTGAGAAAACTGCTTCCAAAGTTAGAACCCAAGTCTGAAATTAGCGTCCATAAAAATCATGATTTATCTAAGAATCAAACTTAAAGGAGATTTTATGACTGATTTCGATTGAAAGCATGATTCTAATCTCTGTTCCAAAATTTCAGCCCGTATGGTCTTATAGAGCCTGAGAAAACTGCTTCCAAAGTTCGAACACAAGTCTGAAATTAGCGTCCATAAAAATCATGATTTTTCAAAAAATCCACATTTATGGAAATTTTGTGACTGAATTTGATTAGTACCACGATTCTTACCGCTATTCCAAAATTTCAGCCTGTTTGGTCCCATAGAGCCTGAGAAAACTGCTTCCAAAGTTTGAACCCAAAACCGAAATTAGCGTCCATAAAAATCATGATTTTTCTAAGAATAAAGTTCGAACCCAAGTCTGAAATTAGCGTCCTTAAAAATCATGATTTTTCTAAAAATCCAACTTAATGGAGATTTTATGACTGATTTCTATTTAAAGCATGATTCTTATCCCTGTTCCAAAATTTCAGCCCGTATGGTCTTATATAGCCTGAGAAAACTGCTTCCAAAGTTCGAACCCAAGTCTGAAATTAGCGTCAATAAAAATCATGATTTTTCAAAAAATCCAACTTTATGGAAATTTTGTGACTGAATTTGATTTGTACCACGATTCTTACCGCTATTCCGAAATTTCAGCCTGTTTGGTCCCATACAGCCTGAGAAAACTGCTTCCAAAGTTCGAACCCAAGTGTAAAATTAGCGTCCATAAAAATCATGATTTTTCTAAGAATCAAACTTTTTGGAGATTTTATGACTGATTTCTATTTAAAGCATGATTCTTATCCCTGTTCCAAAATTTCAGCCCGTATGGTCTTATAGAGCCTGAGAAAACTGCTTCCAAAGTTCGAACCCGAGTCTGAAATTAGCGTCCATAAAAATCATGATTTTTCTAAAAATCCAACTTAATGGAAATTTTGTGACTGAATTTGATTAGTACCACGATTCTCATCGCTATTCCAAAATTTCAGCCCGTTTGGTCACATAGAGCCTGAGAAAACTGCTTCCAAAGTTAGAACCCAAGTCTGAAATTAGCGTCCATAAAAATCATGATTTATCTAAGAATCAAACTTAAAGGAGATTTTATGACTGATTTCGATTGAAAGCATGATTCTAATCTCTGTTCCAAAATTTCAGCCCGTATGGTCTTATAGAGCCTGAGAAAACTGCTTCCAAAGTTCGAACACAAGTCTGAAATTAGCGTCCATAAAAATCATGATTTTTCTAAAAATCCAACTTAATGGAAATTTTGTGACTGAATTTGATTAGTACCACGATTCTCATCGCTATTCCAAAATTTCAGCCCGTTTGGTCACATAGAGCCTGAGAAAACTGCTTCCAAAGTTAGAACCCAAGTCTGAAATTAGCGTCCATAAAAATCATGATTTATCTAAGAATCAAACTTAAAGGAGATTTTATGACTGATTTCGATTGAAAGCATGATTCTAATCTCTGTTCCAAAATTTCAGCCCGTATGGTCTTATAGAGCCTGAGAAAACTGCTTCCAAAGTTCGAACACAAGTCTGAAATTAGCGTCCATAAAAATCATGATTTTTCAAAAAATCCACATTTATGGAAATTTTGTGACTGAATTTGATTAGTACCACGATTCTTATCGCTATTCCAAAATTTCAGCCTGTTTGGTTCATAGAGCCTGAGAAAACTGCTTCTAAAGTTCGAACCCAAGTCTGAAATTAGCGTCCATAAAAATCATGATTTTTCTAAGAATCAAACTTTTTGGAGATTTTATGACTGATTTCGATTAAAAGCACGATTCTTATCGCTATTCCAAAATTTCAGCCCGTTTGGTCACATAGAGCCTGAGAAAACTGCTTCCAAAGTTAGAAACCAAGTCTGAAATTAGCGTCCATAAAAATCATGATTTATCTAAGAATCAAACTTAAAGGAGATTTTATGACTGATTTCGATTAAAAGCATGATTCTTATCTCTGTTCCAAAATTTCGGCCCGTATGGTCTTATATAGCCTGAGAAAACTGCTTCCAAAGTTCGAACCCAAGTCTGAAATTAGCGGCAATAAAAATCATGATTTTTCAAAAAATCCAACTTTATGGAAATTTTGTGACTGAATTTGATTTGTACCACGATTCTTACCGCTATTCCGAAATTTCAGCCTGTTTGGTCCCATACAGCCTGAGAAAACTGCTTCCAAAGTTCGAACCCAAGTGTAAAATTAGCGTCCATAAAAATCATGATTTTTCTAAGAATCAAACTTTTTGGAGATTTTATGACTGATTTCTATTTAAAGCATGATTCTTATCCCTGTTCCAAAATTTCAGCCCGTATGGTCTTATATAGCCTGAGAAAACTGCTTCCAAAGTTCGAACCCAAGTCTGAAATTAGCGTCAATAAAAATCATGATTTTTCAAAAAATCCAACTTTATGGAAATTTTGTGACTGAATTTGATTTGTACCACGATTCTTACCGCTATTCCGAAATTTCAGCCTGTTTGGTCCCATACAGCCTGAGAAAACTGCTTCCAAAGTTCGAACCCAAGTGTAAAATTAGCGTCCATAAAAATCATGATTTTTCTAAGAATCAAACTTTTTGGAGATTTTATGACTGATTTCTATTTAAAGCATGATTCTTATCCCTGTTCCAAAATTTCAGCCCGTATGGTCTTATAGAGCCTGAGAAAACTGCTTCCAAAGTTCGAACCCGAGTCTGAAATTAGCGTCCATAAAAATCATGATTTTTCTAAAAATCCAACTTAATGGAAATTTTGTGACTGAATTTGATTAGTACCACGATTCTCATCGCTATTCCAAAATTTCAGCCCGTTTGGTCACATAGAGCCTGAGAAAACTGCTTCCAAAGTTAGAACCCAAGTCTGAAATTAGCGTCCATAAAAATCATGATTTATCTAAGAATCAAACTTAAAGGAGATTTTATGACTGATTTCGATTGAAAGCATGATTCTAATCTCTGTTCCAAAATTTCAGCCCGTATGGTCTTATAGAGCCTGAGAAAACTGCTTCCAAAGTTCGAACACAAGTCTGAAATTAGCGTCCATAAAAATCATGATTTTTCAAAAAATCCACATTTATGGAAATTTTGTGACTGAATTTGATTAGTACCACGATTCTTACCGCTATTCCAAAATTTCAGCCTGTTTGGTCCCATAGAGCCTGAGAAAACTGCTTCCAAAGTTTGAACCCAAAACCGAAATTAGCGTCCATAAAAATCATGATTTTTCTAAGAATAAAGTTCGAACCCAAGTCTGAAATTAGCGTCCTTAAAAATCATGATTTTTCTAAAAATCCAACTTAATGGAGATTTTATGACTGATTTCGATTTAAAGCATGATTCTTATCGCTGTTCCAAAATTTCAGCCCGTATGGTCTTATAGAGCCTGAGAAAACTGCTTCCAAAGTTCGAACCCAAGTCTGAAATTAGCGTCCATAAAATTCATGATTTGTACCACGATTCTTACCGCTATTCCGAAATTTCAGCCTGTTTGGTCCCATACAGCCTGAGAAAACTGCTTCCAAAGTTCGAACCCAAGTGTAAAATTAGCGTCCATAAAAATCATGATTTTTCTAAGAATCAAACTTTTTGGAGATTTTATGACTGATTTCTATTTAAAGCATGATTCTTATCCCTGTTCCAAAATTTCAGCCCGTATGGTCTTATAGAGCCTGAGAAAACTGCTTCCAAAGTTCGAACCCGAGTCTGAAATTAGCGTCCATAAAAATCATGATTTTTCTAAAAATCCAACTTAATGGAAATTTTGTGACTGAATTTGATTAGTACCACGATTCTCATCGCTATTCCAAAATTTCAGCCCGTTTGGTCACATAGAGCCTGAGAAAACTGCTTCCAAAGTTAGAACCCAAGTCTGAAATTAGCGTCCATAAAAATCATGATTTATCTAAGAATCAAACTTAAAGGAGATTTTATGACTGATTTCGATTGAAAGCATGATTCTAATCTCTGTTCCAAAATTTCAGCCCGTATGGTCTTATAGAGCCTGAGAAAACTGCTTCCAAAGTTCGAACACAAGTCTGAAATTAGCGTCCATAAAAATCATGATTTTTCAAAAAATCCACATTTATGGAAATTTTGTGACTGAATTTGATTAGTACCACGATTCTTATCGCTATTCCAAAATTTCAGCCTGTTTGGTTCATAGAGCCTGAGAAAACTGCTTCTAAAGTTCGAACCCAAGTCTGAAATTAGCGTCCATAAAAATCATGATTTTTCTAAGAATCAAACTTTTTGGAGATTTTATGACTGATTTCGATTAAAAGCACGATTCTTATCGCTATTCCAAAATTTCAGCCCGTTTGGTCACATAGAGCCTGAGAAAACTGCTTCCAAAGTTAGAAACCAAGTCTGAAATTAGCGTCCATAAAAATCATGATTTATCTAAGAATCAAACTTAAAGGAGATTTTATGACTGATTTCGATTAAAAGCATGATTCTTATCTCTGTTCCAAAATTTCGGCCCGTATGGTCTTATATAGCCTGAGAAAACTGCTTCCAAAGTTCGAACCCAAGTCTGAAATTAGCGGCAATAAAAATCATGATTTTTCAAAAAATCCAACTTTATGGAAATTTTGTGACTGAATTTGATTTGTACCACGATTCTTACCGCTATTCCGAAATTTCAGCCTGTTTGGTCCCATACAGCCTGAGAAAACTGCTTCCAAAGTTCGAACCCAAGTGTAAAATTAGCGTCCATAAAAATCATGATTTTTCTAAGAATCAAACTTTTTGGAGATTTTATGACTGATTTCTATTTAAAGCATGATTCTTATCCCTGTTCCAAAATTTCAGCCCGTATGGTCTTATATAGCCTGAGAAAACTGCTTCCAAAGTTCGAACCCAAGTCTGAAATTAGCGTCAATAAAAATCATGATTTTTCAAAAAATCCAACTTTATGGAAATTTTGTGACTGAATTTGATTTGTACCACGATTCTTACCGCTATTCCGAAATTTCAGCCTGTTTGGTCCCATACAGCCTGAGAAAACTGCTTCCAAAGTTCGAACCCAAGTGTAAAATTAGCGTCCATAAAAATCATGATTTTTCTAAGAATCAAACTTTTTGGAGATTTTATGACTGATTTCTATTTAAAGCATGATTCTTATCCCTGTTCCAAAATTTCAGCCCGTATGGTCTTATAGAGCCTGAGAAAACTGCTTCCAAAGTTCGAACCCGAGTCTGAAATTAGCGTCCATAAAAATCATGATTTTTCTAAAAATCCAACTTAATGGAAATTTTGTGACTGAATTTGATTAGTACCACGATTCTCATCGCTATTCCAAAATTTCAGCCCGTTTGGTCACATAGAGCCTGAGAAAACTGCTTCCAAAGTTAGAACCCAAGTCTGAAATTAGCGTCCATAAAAATCATGATTTATCTAAGAATCAAACTTAAAGGAGATTTTATGACTGATTTCGATTGAAAGCATGATTCTAATCTCTGTTCCAAAATTTCAGCCCGTATGGTCTTATAGAGCCTGAGAAAACTGCTTCCAAAGTTCGAACACAAGTCTGAAATTAGCGTCCATAAAAATCATGATTTTTCAAAAAATCCACATTTATGGAAATTTTGTGACTGAATTTGATTAGTACCACGATTCTTACCGCTATTCCAAAATTTCAGCCTGTTTGGTCCCATAGAGCCTGAGAAAACTGCTTCCAAAGTTTGAACCCAAAACCGAAATTAGCGTCCATAAAAATCATGATTTTTCTAAGAATAAAGTTCGAACCCAAGTCTGAAATTAGCGTCCTTAAAAATCATGATTTTTCTAAAAATCCAACTTAATGGAGATTTTATGACTGATTTCGATTTAAAGCATGATTCTTATCGCTGTTCCAAAATTTCAGCCCGTATGGTCTTATAGAGCCTGAGAAAACTGCTTCCAAAGTTCGAACCCAAGTCTGAAATTAGCGTCCATAAAAATCATGATTTGTACCACGATTCTTACCGCTATTCCGAAATTTCAGCCTGTTTGGTCCCATACAGCCTGAGAAAACTGCTTCCAAAGTTCGAACCCAAGTGTAAAATTAGCGTCCATAAAAATCATGATTTTTCTAAGAATCAAACTTTTTGGAGATTTTATGACTGATTTCTATTTAAAGCATGATTCTTATCCCTGTTCCAAAATTTCAGCCCGTATGGTCTTATAGAGCCTGAGAAAACTGCTTCCAAAGTTCGAACCCGAGTCTGAAATTAGCGTCCATAAAAATCATGATTTTTCTAAAAATCCAACTTAATGGAAATTTTGTGACTGAATTTGATTAGTACCACGATTCTCATCGCTATTCCAAAATTTCAGCCCGTTTGGTCACATAGAGCCTGAGAAAACTGCTTCCAAAGTTAGAACCCAAGTCTGAAATTAGCGTCCATAAAAATCATGATTTATCTAAGAATCAAACTTAAAGGAGATTTTATGACTGATTTCGATTGAAAGCATGATTCTTATCTCTGTTCCAAAATTTCAGCCCGTATGGTCTTATAGAGCCTGAGAAAACTGCTTCCAAAGTTCGAACACAAGTCTGAAATTAGCGTCCATAAAAATCATGATTTTTCAAAAAATCCACATTTATGGAAATTTTGTGACTGAATTTGATTAGTACCACGATTCTTATCGCTATTCCAAAATTTCAGCCTGTTTGGTTCATAGAGCCTGAGAAAACTGCTTCTAAAGTTCGAACCCAAGTCTGAAATTAGCGTCCATAAAAATCATGATTTTTCTAAGAATCAAACTTTTTGGAGATTTTATGACTGATTTCGATTAAAAGCACGATTCTTATCGCTATTCCAAAATTTCAGCCCGTTTGGTCACATAGAGCCTGAGAAAACTGCTTCCAAAGTTAGAAACCAAGTCTGAAATTAGCGTCCATAAAAATCATGATTTATCTTAGAATCAAACTTAAAGGAGATTTTATGACTGATTTCGATTAAAAGCATGATTCTTATCTCTGTTCCAAAATTTCGGCCCGTATGGTCTTATATAGCCTGAGAAAACTGCTTCCAAAGTTCGAACCCAAGTCTGAAATTAGCGTCAATAAAAATCATGATTTTTCAAAAAATCCAACTTTATGGAAATTTTGTGACTGAATTTGATTTGTACCACGATTCTTACCGCTATTCCGAAATTTCAGCCTGTTTGGTCCCATACAGCCTGAGAAAACTGCTTCCAAAGTTCGAACCCAAGTGTAAAATTAGCGTCCATAAAAATCATGATTTTTCTAAGAATCAAACTTTTTGGAGATTTTATGACTGATTTCTATTTAAAGCATGATTCTTATCCCTGTTCCAAAATTTCAGCCCGTATGGTCTTATATAGCCTGAGAAAACTGCTTCCAAAGTTCGAACCCAAGTCTGAAATTAGCGTCAATAAAAATCATGATTTTTCAAAAAATCCAACTTTATGGAAATTTTGTGACTGAATTTGATTTGTACCACGATTCTTACCGCTATTCCGAAATTTCAGCCTGTTTGGTCCCATACAGCCTGAGAAAACTGCTTCCAAAGTTCGAACCCAAGTGTAAAATTAGCGTCCATAAAAATCATGATTTTTCTAAGAATCAAACTTTTTGGAGATTTTATGACTGATTTCTATTTAAAGCATGATTCTTATCCCTGTTCCAAAATTTCAGCCCGTATGGTCTTATAGAGCCTGAGAAAACTGCTTCCAAAGTTCGAACCCGAGTCTGAAATTAGCGTCCATAAAAATCATGATTTTTCTAAAAATCCAACTTAATGGAAATTTTGTGACTGAATTTGATTAGTACCACGATTCTCATCGCTATTCCAAAATTTCAGCCCGTTTGGTCACATAGAGCCTGAGAAAACTGCTTCCAAAGTTAGAACCCAAGTCTGAAATTAGCGTCCATAAAAATCATGATTTATCTAAGAATCAAACTTAAAGGAGATTTTATGAATGATTTCGATTGAAAGCATGATTCTAATCTCTGTTCCAAAATTTCAGCCCGTATGGTCTTATAGAGCCTGAGAAAACTGCTTCCAAAGTTCGAACACAAGTCTGAAATTAGCGTCCATAAAAATCATGATTTTTCAAAAAATCCACATTTATGGAAATTTTGCGACTGAATTTGATTAGTACCACGATTCTTACCGCTATTCCAAATTTTCAGCCTGTTTGGTCCCATAGAGCCTGAGAAAACTGCTTCCAAAGTTTGAACCCAAAACCGAAATTAGCGTCCATAAAAATCATGATTTATCTAAGAATCAAACTTAAAGGAGATTTTATGACTGATTTCGATTGAAAGCATGATTCTAATCTCTGTTCCAAAATTTCAGCCCGTATGGTCTTATAGAGCCTGAGAAAACTGCTTCCAAAGTTCGAACACAAGTCTGAAATTAGCGTCCATAAAAATCATGATTTTTCAAAAAATCCACATTTATGGAAATTTTGTGACTGAATTTGATTAGTACCACGATTCTTACCGCTATTCCAAAATTTCAGCCTGTTTGGTCCCATAGAGCCTGAGAAAACTGCTTCCAAAGTTTGAACCCAAAACCGAAATTAGCGTCCATAAAAATCATGATTTATCTAAGAATCAAACTTAAAGGAGATTTTATGACTGATTTCGATTTAAAGCATGATTCTTATCGCTGTTCCAAAATTTCAGCCCGTATGGTCTTATAGAGCCTGAGAAAACTGCTTCCAAAGTTCGAACCCAAGTCTGAAATTAGCGTCCATAAAAATCATGATTTTTCTAAAAATCCAACTTTATGGAAATTTTGTGACTGAATTTGATTTGTTCCACGATTATTATCGCTATTCAAAAATTTCAGCCCGTTCGGTCCTATAGAGCCTCAGAAAACTGCTTCCAAAGTTCGAACCCAAGTCTGAAATTAGCGTCCATAAAAATCATGATTTTTCTCAAAATCCAACTTAATGGAAATTTTGTGACTGAATTTGATTAGTACCACGATTCTTATCGCAATTCCAAAATTTCAGCCTGTTTGGTTCATAGAGCCTGAGAAAACTGCTTCTAAAGTTCGAACCCAAGTCTGAAATTAGCGTCCATAAAAATCATGATTTTTCTAAAAATCCAACTTAATGGAGATTTTATGACTGATTTCGATTAAAAGCATGATTCTTATCTCTGTTCCAAAATTTCAGCCCGTATGGTCTTATAGAGCCTGAGAAAACTGCTTCCAAAGTTCGAACCCGAGTCTGAAATTAGCGTCCATAAAAATCATGATTTTTCTAAAAATCCAACTTAATGGAAATTTTGTGACTGAATTTGATTAGTACCACGATTCTTATCGCTATTCCAAAATTTCAGCCTGTTTGGTTCATAGAGCCTGAGAAAACTGCTTCTAAAGTTCGAACACAAGTCTGAAATTAGCGTCCATAAAAATCATGATTTTTCTAAGAATCAAACTTTTTGGAGATTTTATGACTGATTTCGATTAAAAGCACGATTCTCATCGCTATTCCAAAATTTCAGCCCGTTTGGTCACATAGAGCCTGAGAAAACTGCTTCCAAAGTTAGAACCCAAGTCTGAAATTAGCGTCCATAAAAATCATGATTTATCTAAGAATCAAACTTAAAGGAGATTTTATGACTGATTTCGATTAAAAGCACGATTCTTATCGCTATTCCAAAATTTCAGCCTGTTTGGTCCCATACAGCCTGAGAAAACTGCTTCCAAAGTTCGAACCCAAGTGTAAAATTAGCGTCCATAAAAATCATGATTTTTCTAAGAATCAAACTTTTTGGAGATTTTATGACTGATTTCTATTTAAAGCATGATTCTTATCCCTGTTCCAAAATTTCAGCCCGTATGGTCTTATAGAGCCTGAGAAAACTGCTTCCAAAGTTCGAACCCGAGTCTGAAATTAGCGTCCATAAAAATCATGATTTTTCTAAAAATCCAACTTAATGGAAATTTTGTGACTGAATTTGATTAGTACCACGATTCTTATCGCTATTCCAAAATTTCAGCCCGTTTGGTCCCATACAGCCTGAGAAAACTGCTTCCAAAGTTCGAACCCAAGTGTAAAATTAGCGTCCATAAAAATCATGATTTTTCTAAGAATCAAACTTTTTGGAGATTTTATGACTGATTTCTATTTAAAGCATGATTCTTATCCCTGTTCCAAAATATCAGCCCGTATGGTCTTATAGAGCCTGAGAAAACTGCTTCCAAAGTTCGAACCCGAGTCTGAAATTAGCGTCCATAAAAATCATGATTTTTCTAAAAATCCAACTTAATGGAAATTTTGTGACTGAATTTGATAAGTACCACGATTCTTATCGCAATTCCAAAATATCAGCCTGTTTGGTTCATAGAGCCTGAGAAAACTGCTTCTAAAGTTCGAACCCAAGTCTGAAATTAGCGTCCATAAAAATCATGATTTTTCTAAGAATCAAACTTTTTGGAGATTTTATGACTGATTTCGATTAAAAGCACGATTCTTATCGCTATTCCAAAATTTCAGCCCGTTTGGTCACATAGAGCCTGAGAAAACTGCTTCCAAAGTTAGAAACCAAGTCTGAAATTAGCGTCCATAAAAATCATGATTTTTCTTAAAATCCAACTTTATGGAAATTTTGTGACTGAATTTGATTAGTACCACGATTCTTATCGCAATTCCAAAATTTCAGCCTGTTTGGTTCATAGAGCCTGAGAAAACTGCTTCTAAAGTTCGAACCCAAGTCGGAAATTAGCGTCCATAAAAATCATGATTTTTCTAAGAATCAAACTTTTTGGAGATTTTATGACTGATTTCGATTAAAAGCATGATTCTTATCTCTGTTCCAAAATTTCGGCCCGTATGGTCTTATATAGCCTGAGAAAACTGCTTCCAAAGTTCGAACCCAAGTCTGAAATTAGCGTCAATAAAAATCATGATTTTTCAAAAAATCCAACTTTATGGAAATTTTGTGACTGAATTTGATTTGTACCACGATTCTTACCGCTATTCCGAAATTTCAACCTGTTTGGTCCCATACAGCCTGAGAAAACTGCTTCCAAAGTTCGAACCCAAGTGTAAAATTAGCGTCCATAAAAATCATGATTTTTCTAAGAATCAAACTTTTTGGAGATTTTATGACTGATTTCTATTTAAAGCATGATTCTTATCCCTGTTCCAAAATTTCAGCCCGTATGGTCTTATAGAGCCTGAGAAAACTGCTTCCAAAGTTCGAACCCGAGTCTGAAATTAGCGTCCATAAAAATCATGATTTTTCTAAAAATCCAACTTAATGGAAATTTTGTGACTGAATTTGATTAGTACCACGATTCTTATCGCTATTCCAAAATTTCAGCCCGTTTGGTCACATAGAGCCTGAGAAAACTGCTTCCGAAGTTAGAACCCAAGTCTGAAATTAGCGTCCATAAAAATCATGATTTATCTAAGAATCAAACTTAAAGGAGATTTTATGACTGATTTCGATTGAAAGCATGATTCTAATCTCTGTTCCAAAATTTCAGCCCGTATGGTCTTATAGAGCCTGAGAAAACTGCTTCCAAAGTTCGAACACAAGTCTGAAATTAGCGTCCATAAAAATCATGATTTTTCAAAAAATCCACATTCATGGAAATTTTGTGACTGAATTTGATTAGTACCACGATTCTTACCGCTATTCCAAAATTTCAGCCTGTTTGGTCCCATAGAGCCTGAGAAAACTGCTTCCAAAGTTTGAACCCAAAACCGAAATTAGCGTCCATAAAAATCATGATTTTTCTAAGAATAAAGTTCGAACCCAAGTCTGAAATTAGCGTCCTTAAAAATCATGATTTTTCTAAAAATCCAACTAAATGGAGATTTTATGACTGATTTCGATTTAAAGCATGATTCTTATCGCTGTTCCAAAATTTCAGCCCGTATGGTCTTATAGAGCCTGAGAAAACTGCTTCCAAAGTTCGAACCCGAGTCTGAAATTAGCGTCCATAAAAATCATGATTTTTCTAAGAATCAAACTTTTTGGAGATTTTATGACTGATTTCGATTAAAAGCATGATTCTTATCTCTGTTCCAAAATTTCAGCCCGTATGGTCTTATAGAGCCTGAGAAAACTGCTTCCAAAGTTCGAACCCGAGTCTGAAATTAGCGTCCATAAAAATCATGATTTTTCTAAAAATCCAACTTAATGGAAATTTTGTGACTGAATTTGATTAGTACCACGATTCTTATCGCAATTCCAAAATTTCAGCCTGTTTGGTTCATAGAGCCTGAGAAAACTGCTTCTAAAGTTCGAACCCAAGTCTGAAATTAGCGTCCATAAAAATCATGATTTTTCTAAGAATCAAACTTTTTGGAGATTTTATGACTGATTTCGATTAAAAGCACGATTCTTATCGCTATTCCAAAATTTCAGCCCGTTTGGTCACATAGAGCCTGAGAAAACTGCTTCCAAAGTTAGAAACCAAGTCTGAAATTAGCGTCCATAAAAATCATGATTTATCTAAGAATCAAACTTAAAGGAGATTTTATGACTGATTTCGATTAAAAGCATGATTCTTATCTCTGTTCCAAAATTTCGGCCCGTATGGTCTTATATAGCCTGAGAAAACTGCTTCCAAAGTTCGAACCCAAGTCTGAAATTAGCGTCAATAAAAATCATGATTTTTCAAAAAATCCAACTTTATGGAAATTTTGTGACTGAATTTGATTTGTACCACGATTCTTACCGCTATTCCGAAATTTCAGCCTGTTTGGTCCCATACAGCCTGAGAAAACTGCTTCCAAAGTTCGAACCCAAGTGTAAAATTAGCGTCCATAAAAATCATGATTTTTCTAAGAATCAAACTTTTTGGAGATTTTATGACTGATTTCTATTTAAAGCATGATTCTTATCCCTGTTCCAAAATTTCAGCCCGTATGGTCTTATAGAGCCTGAGAAAACTGCTTCCAAAGTTCGAACCCGAGTCTGAAATTAGCGTCCATAAAAATCATGATTTTTCTAAAAATCCAACTTAATGGAAATTTTGTGACTGAATTTGATTAGTACCACGATTCTCATCGCTATTCCAAAATTTCAGCCCGTTTGGTCACATAGAGCCTGAGAAAACTGCTTCCAAAGTTAGAACCCAAGTCTGAAATTAGCGTCCATAAAAATCATGATTTATCTAAGAATCAAACTTAAAGGAGATTTTATGACTGATTTCGATTGAAAGCATGATTCTAATCTCTGTTCCAAAATTTCAGCCCGTATGGTCTTATAGAGCCTGAGAAAACTGCTTCCAAAGTTCGAACACAAGTCTGAAATTAGCGTCCATAAAAATCATGATTTTTCAAAAAATCCACATTTATGGAAATTTTGTGACTGAATTTGATTAGTACCACGATTCTTACCGCTATTCCAAAATTTCAGCCTGTTTGGTCCCATAGAGCCTGAGAAAACTGCTTCCAAAGTTTGAACCCAAAACCGAAATTAGCGTCCATAAAAATCATGATTTATCTAAGAATCAAACTTAAAGGAGATTTTATGACTGATTTCGATTGAAAGCATGATTCTAATCTCTGTTCCAAAATTTCAGCCCGTATGGTCTTATAGAGCCTGAGAAAACTGCTTCCAAAGTTCGAACACAAGTCTGAAATTAGCGTCCATAAAAATCATGATTTTTCAAAAAATCCACATTTATGGAAATTTTGTGACTGAATTTGATTAGTACCACGATTCTTACCGCTATTCCAAAATTTCAGCCTGTTTGGTCCCATAGAGCCTGAGAAAACTGCTTCCAAAGTTTGAACCCAAAACCGAAATTAGCGTCCATAAAAATCATGATTTTTCTAAGAATAAAGTTCGAACCCAAGTCTGAAATTAGCGTCCTTAAAAATCCAACTTAATGGAGATTTTATGACTGATTTCGATTTAAAGCATGATTCTTATCGCTGTTCCAAAATTTCAGCCCGTATGGTCTTATAGAGCCTGAGAAAACTGCTTCCAAAGTTCGAACCCAAGTCTGAAATTAGCGTCCATAAAAATCATGATTTTTCTAAAAATCCAACTTTATGGAAATTTTGTGACTGAATTTGATTTGTTCCACGATTATTATCGCTATTCAAAAATTTCAGCCCGTTCGGTCCTATAGAGCCTCAGAAAACTGCTTCCAAAGTTCGAACCCAAGTCTGAAATTAGCGTCCATAAAAATCATGATTTTTCTCAAAATCCAACTTAATGGAAATTTTGTGACTGAATTTGATTAGTACCACGATTCTTATCGCAATTCCAAAATTTCAGCCTGTTTGGTTCATAGAGCCTGAGAAAACTGCTTCTAAAGTTCGAACCCAAGTCTGAAATTAGCGTCCATAAAAATCATGATTTTTCTAAGAATCAAACTTTTTGGAGATTTTATGACTGATTTCGATTAAAAGCACGATTCTTATCGCTATTCCAAAATTTCAGCCCGTTTGGTCACATAGAGCCTGAGAAAACTGCTTCCAAAGTTAGAAACCAAGTCTGAAATTAGCGTCCATAAAAATCATGATTTATCTAAGAATCAAACTTAAAGGAGATTTTATGACTGATTTCGATTAAAAGCATGATTCTTATCTCTGTTCCAAAATTTCGGCCCGTATGGTCTTATATAGCCTGAGAAAACTGCTTCCAAAGTTCGAACCCAAGTCTGAAATTAGCGTCAATAAAAATCATGATTTTTCAAAAAATCCAACTTTATGGAAATTTTGTGACTGAATTTGATTTGTACCACGATTCTTACCGCTATTCCGAAATTTCAGCCTGTTTGGTCCCATACAGCCTGAGAAAACTGCTTCCAAAGTTCGAACCCAAGTGTAAAATTAGCGTCCATAAAAATCATGATTTTTCTAAGAATCAAACTTTTTGGAGATTTTATGACTGATTTCTATTTAAAGCATGATTCTTATCCCTGTTCCAAAATTTCAGCCCGTATGGTCTTATAGAGCCTGAGAAAACTGCTTCCAAAGTTCGAACCCGAGTCTGAAATTAGCGTCCATAAAAATCATGATTTTTCTAAAAATCCAACTTAATGGAAATTTTGTGACTGAATTTGATTAGTACCACGATTCTCATCGCTATTCCAAAATTTCAGCCCGTTTGGTCACATAGAGCCTGAGAAAACTGCTTCCAAAGTTAGAACCCAAGTCTGAAATTAGCGTCCATAAAAATCATGATTTATCTAAGAATCAAACTTAAAGGAGATTTTATGACTGATTTCGATTGAAAGCATGACTCTAATCTCTGTTCCAAAATTTCAGCCCGTATGGTCTTATAGAGCCTGAGAAAACTGCTTCCAAAGTTCGAACACAAGTCTGAAATTAGCGTCCATAAAAATCATGATTTTTCAAAAAATCCACATTTATGGAAATTTTGTGACTGAATTTGATTAGTTCCACGATTTTTACCGCTATTCCAAAATTTCAGCCTGTTTGGTCCCATAGAGCCTGAGAAAACTGCTTCCAAAGTTTGAACCCAAAACCGAAATTAGCGTCCATAAAAATCATGATTTATCTAAGAATCAAACTTAAAGGAGATTTTATGACTGATTTCGATTGAAAGCATGATTCTAATCTCTGTTCCAAAATTTCAGCCCGTATGGTCTTATAGAGCCTGAGAAAACTGCTTCCAAAGTTCGAACACAAGTCTGAAATTAGCGTCCATAAAAATCATGATTTTTCAAAAAATCCACATTTATGGAAATTTTGTGAGTGAATTTGATTAGTACCACGATTCTTACCGCTATTCCAAAATTTCAGCCTGTTTGGTCCCATAGAGCCTGAGAAAACTGCTTCCAAAGTTTGAACCCAAAACCGAAATTAGCGTCCATAAAAATCATGATTTTTCTAAGAATAAAGTTCGAACCCAAGTCTGAAATTAGCGTCCTTAAAAATCATGATTTTTCTAAAAATCCAACTTAATGGAGATTTTATGACTGATTTCGATTTAAAGCATGATTCTTATCGCTGTTCCAAAATTTCAGCCCGTATGGTCTTATAGAGCCTGAGAAAACTGCTTCCAAAGTTCGAACCCAAGTCTGAAATTAGCGTCCATAAAAATCATGATTTGTACCACGATTCTTACCGCTATTCCGAAATTTCAGCCTGTTTGGTCCCATACAGCCTGAGAAAACTGCTTCCAAAGTTCGAACCCAAGTGTAAAATTAGCGTCCATAAAAATCATGATTTTTCTAAGAATCAAACTTTTTGGAGATTTTATGACTGATTTCTATTAAAAGCATGATTCTTATCCCTGTTCCAAAATTTCAGCCCGTATGGTCTTATAGAGCCTGAGAAAACTGCTTCCAAAGTTCGAACACAAGTCTGAAATTAGCGTCCATAAAAATCATGATTTTTCAAAAAATCCACATTTATGGAAATTTTGTGAGTGAATTTGATTAGTACCACGATTCTTACCGCTATTCCAAAATTTCAGCCTGTTTGGTCCCATACAGCCTGAGAAAACTGCTTCCAAAGTTCGAACCCAAGTGTAAAATTAGCGTCCATAAAAATCATGATTTTTCTAAGAATCAAACTTTTTGGAGATTTTATGACTGATTTCTATTTAAAGCATGATTCTTATCCCTGTTCCAAAATTTCAGCCCGTATGGTCTTATAGAGCCTGAGAAAACTGCTTCCAAAGTTCGAACCCGAGTCTGAAATTAGCGTCCATAAAAATCATGATTTTTCTAAAAATCCAACTTAATGGAAATTTTCTGACTGAATTTGATTAGTACCACGATTCTCATCGCTATTCCAAAATTTCAGCCCGTTTGGTCACATAGAGCCTGAGAAAACTGCTTCCAAAGTTAGAACCCAAGTCTGAAATTAGCGTCCATAAAAATCATGATTTATCTAAGAATCAAACTTAAAGGAGATTTTATGACTGATTTCGATTGAAAGCATGATTCTAATCTCTGTTCCAAAATTTCAGCCCGTATGGTCTTATAGAGCCTGAGAAAACTGCTTCCAAAGTTCGAACACAAGTCTGAAATTAGCGTCCATAAAAATCATGATTTTTCAAAAAATCCACATTTATGGAAATTTTGTGACTGAATTTGATTAGTACCACGATTCTTACCGCTATTCCAAAATTTCAGCCTGTTTGGTCCCATAGAGCCTGAGAAAACTGCTTCCAAAGTTTGAACCCAAAACCGAAATTAGCGTCCATAAAAATCATGATTTATCTAAGAATCAAACTTAAAGGAGATTTTATGACTGATTTCGATTGAAAGCATGATTCTAATCTCTGTTCCAAAATTTCAGCCCGTATGGTCTTATAGAGCCTGAGAAAACTGCTTCCAAAGTTCGAACACAAGTCTGAAATTAGCGTCCATAAAAATCATGATTTTTCAAAAAATCCACATTTATGGAAATTTTGTGACTGAATTTGATTAGTACCACGATTCTTACCGCTATTCCAAAATTTCAGCCTGTTTGGTCCCATAGAGCCTGAGAAAACTGCTTCCAAAGTTTGAACCCAAAACCGAAATTAGCGTCCATAAAAATCATGATTTTTCTAAGAATAAAGTTCGAACCCAAGTCTGAAATTAGCGTCCTTAAAAATCCAACTTAATGGAGATTTTATGACTGATTTCGATTTAAAGCATGATTCTTATCGCTGTTCCAAAATTTCAGCCCGTATGGTCTTATAGAGCCTGAGAAAACTGCTTCCAAAGTTCGAACCCAAGTCTGAAATTAGCGTCCATAAAAATCATGATTTTTCTAAAAATCCAACTTTATGGAAATTTTGTGACTGAATTTGATTTGTTCCACGATTATTATCGCTATTCAAAAATTTCAGCCCGTTCGGTCCTATAGAGCCTCAGAAAACTGCTTCCAAAGTTCGAACCCAAGTCTGAAATTAGCGTCCATAAAAATCATGATTTTTCTCAAAATCCAACTTAATGGAAATTTTGTGACTGAATTTGATTAGTACCACGATTCTCATCGCTATTCCAAAATTTCAGCCCGTTTGGTCACATAGAGCCTGAGAAAACTGCTTCCAAAGTTAGAACCCAAGTCTGAAATTAGCGTCCATAAAAATCATGATTTATCTAAGAATCAAACTTAAAGGAGATTTTATGACTGATTTCGATTGAAAGCATGATTCTAATCTCTGTTCCAAAATTTCAGCCCGTATGGTCTTATAGAGCCTGAGAAAACTGCTTCCAAAGTTCGAACACAAGTCTGAAATTAGCGTCCATAAAAATCATGATTTTTCAAAAAATCCACATTTATGGAAATTTTGTGACTGAATTTGATTAGTACCACGATTCTTACCGCTATTCCAAAATTTCAGCCTGTTTGGTCCCATAGAGCCTGAGAAAACTGCTTCCAAAGTTTGAACCCAAAACCGAAATTAGCGTCCATAAAAATCATGATTTTTCTAAGAATAAAGTTCGAACCCAAGTCTGAAATTAGCGTCCTTAAAAATCATGATTTTTCTAAAAATCCAACTTAATGGAGATTTTATGACTGATTTCGATTTAAAGCATGATTCTTATCGCTGTTCCAAAATTTCAGCCCGTATGGTCTTATAGAGCCTGAGAAAACTGCTTCCAAAGTTCGAACCCAAGTCTGAAATTAGCGTCCATAAAATTCATGATTTGTACCACGATTCTTACCGCTATTCCGAAATTTCAGCCTGTTTGGTCCCATACAGCCTGAGAAAACTGCTTCCAAAGTTCGAACCCAAGTGTAAAATTAGCGTCCATAAAAATCATGATTTTTCTAAGAATCAAACTTTTTGGAGATTTTATGACTGATTTCTATTTAAAGCATGATTCTTATCCCTGTTCCAAAATTTCAGCCCGTATGGTCTTATAGAGCCTGAGAAAACTGCTTCCAAAGTTCGAACCCGAGTCTGAAATTAGCGTCCATAAAAATCATGATTTTTCTAAAAATCCAACTTAATGGAAATTTTGTGACTGAATTTGATTAGTACCACGATTCTCATCGCTATTCCAAAATTTCAGCCCGTTTGGTCACATAGAGCCTGAGAAAACTGCTTCCAAAGTTAGAACCCAAGTCTGAAATTAGCGTCCATAAAAATCATGATTTATCTAAGAATCAAACTTAAAGGAGATTTTATGACTGATTTCGATTGAAAGCATGATTCTAATCTCTGTTCCAAAATTTCAGCCCGTATGGTCTTATAGAGCCTGAGAAAACTGCTTCCAAAGTTCGAACACAAGTCTGAAATTAGCGTCCATAAAAATCATGATTTTTCAAAAAATCCACATTTATGGAAATTTTGTGACTGAATTTGATTAGTACCACGATTCTTATCGCTATTCCAAAATTTCAGCCTGTTTGGTTCATAGAGCCTGAGAAAACTGCTTCTAAAGTTCGAACCCAAGTCTGAAATTAGCGTCCATAAAAATCATGATTTTTCTAAGAATCAAACTTTTTGGAGATTTTATGACTGATTTCGATTAAAAGCACGATTCTTATCGCTATTCCAAAATTTCAGCCCGTTTGGTCACATAGAGCCTGAGAAAACTGCTTCCAAAGTTAGAAACCAAGTCTGAAATTAGCGTCCATAAAAATCATGATTTATCTAAGAATCAAACTTAAAGGAGATTTTATGACTGATTTCGATTAAAAGCATGATTCTTATCTCTGTTCCAAAATTTCGGCCCGTATGGTCTTATATAGCCTGAGAAAACTGCTTCCAAAGTTCGAACCCAAGTCTGAAATTAGCGGCAATAAAAATCATGATTTTTCAAAAAATCCAACTTTATGGAAATTTTGTGACTGAATTTGATTTGTACCACGATTCTTACCGCTATTCCGAAATTTCAGCCTGTTTGGTCCCATACAGCCTGAGAAAACTGCTTCCAAAGTTCGAACCCAAGTGTAAAATTAGCGTCCATAAAAATCATGATTTTTCTAAGAATCAAACTTTTTGGAGATTTTATGACTGATTTCTATTTAAAGCATGATTCTTATCCCTGTTCCAAAATTTCAGCCCGTATGGTCTTATATAGCCTGAGAAAACTGCTTCCAAAGTTCGAACCCAAGTCTGAAATTAGCGTCAATAAAAATCATGATTTTTCAAAAAATCCAACTTTATGGAAATTTTGTGACTGAATTTGATTTGTACCACGATTCTTACCGCTATTCCGAAATTTCAGCCTGTTTGGTCCCATACAGCCTGAGAAAACTGCTTCCAAAGTTCGAACCCAAGTGTAAAATTAGCGTCCATAAAAATCATGATTTTTCTAAGAATCAAACTTTTTGGAGATTTTATGACTGATTTCTATTTAAAGCATGATTCTTATCCCTGTTCCAAAATTTCAGCCCGTATGGTCTTATAGAGCCTGAGAAAACTGCTTCCAAAGTTCGAACCCGAGTCTGAAATTAGCGTCCATAAAAATCATGATTTTTCTAAAAATCCAACTTAATGGAAATTTTGTGACTGAATTTGATTAGTACCACGATTCTCATCGCTATTCCAAAATTTCAGCCCGTTTGGTCACATAGAGCCTGAGAAAACTGCTTCCAAAGTTAGAACCCAAGTCTGAAATTAGCGTCCATAAAAATCATGATTTATCTAAGAATCAAACTTAAAGGAGATTTTATGACTGATTTCGATTGAAAGCATGATTCTAATCTCTGTTCCAAAATTTCAGCCCGTATGGTCTTATAGAGCCTGAGAAAACTGCTTCCAAAGTTCGAACACAAGTCTGAAATTAGCGTCCATAAAAATCATGATTTTTCAAAAAATCCACATTTATGGAAATTTTGTGACTGAATTTGATTAGTACCACGATTCTTACCGCTATTCCAAAATTTCAGCCTGTTTGGTCCCATAGAGCCTGAGAAAACTGCTTCCAAAGTTTGAACCCAAAACCGAAATTAGCGTCCATAAAAATCATGATTTTTCTAAGAATAAAGTTCGAACCCAAGTCAGAAATTAGCGTCCTTAAAAATCATGATTTTTCTAAAAATCCAACTTAATGGAGATTTTATGACTGATTTCGATTTAAAGCATGATTCTTATCGCTGTTCCAAAATTTCAGCCCGTATGGTCTTATAGAGCCTGAGAAAACTGCTTCCAAAGTTCGAACCCAAGTCTGAAATTAACGTCCATAAAAATCATGATTTGTACCACGATTCTTACCGCTATTCCGAAATTTCAGCCTGTTTGGTCCCATACAGCCTGAGAAAACTGCTTCCAAAGTTCGAACCCAAGTGTAAAATTAGCGTCCATAAAAATCATGATTTTTCTAAGAATCAAACTTTTTGGAGATTTTATGACTGATTTCTATTTAAAGCATGATTCTTATCCCTGTTCCAAAATTTCAGCCCGTATGGTCTTATAGAGCCTGAGAAAACTGCTTCCAAAGTTCGAACCCGAGTCTGAAATTAGCGTCCATAAAAATCATGATTTTTCTAAAAATCCAACTTAATGGAAATTTTGTGACTGAATTTGATTAGTACCACGATTCTCATCGCTATTCCAAAATTTCAGCCCGTTTGGTCACATAGAGCCTGAGAAAACTGCTTCCAAAGTTAGAACCCAAGTCTGAAATTAGCGTCCATAAAAATCATGATTTATCTAAGAATCAAACTTAAAGGAGATTTTATGACTGATTTCGATTGAAAGCATGATTCTTATCTCTGTTCCAAAATTTCAGCCCGTATGGTCTTATAGAGCCTGAGAAAACTGCTTCCAAAGTTCGAACACAAGTCTGAAATTAGCGTCCATAAAAATCATGATTTTTCAAAAAATCCACATTTATGGAAATTTTGTGACTGAATTTGATTAGTACCACGATTCTTATCGCTATTCCAAAATTTCAGCCTGTTTGGTTCATAGAGCCTGAGAAAACTGCTTCTAAAGTTCGAACCCAAGTCTGAAATTAGCGTCCATAAAAATCATGATTTTTCTAAGAATCAAACTTTTTGGAGATTTTATGACTGATTTCGATTAAAAGCACGATTCTTATCGCTATTCCAAAATTTCAGCCCGTTTGGTCACATAGAGCCTGAGAAAACTGCTTCCAAAGTTAGAAACCAAGTCTGAAATTAGCGTCCATAAAAATCATGATTTATCTTAGAATCAAACTTAAAGGAGATTTTATGACTGATTTCGATTAAAAGCATGATTCTTATCTCTGTTCCAAAATTTCGGCCCGTATGGTCTTATATAGCCTGAGAAAACTGCTTCCAAAGTTCGAACCCAAGTCTGAAATTAGCGTCAATAAAAATCATGATTTTTCAAAAAATCCAACTTTATGGAAATTTTGTGACTGAATTTGATTTGTACCACGATTCTTACCGCTATTCCGAAATTTCAGCCTGTTTGGTCCCATACAGCCTGAGAAAACTGCTTCCAAAGTTCGAACCCAAGTGTAAAATTAGCGTCCATAAAAATCATGATTTTTCTAAGAATCAAACTTTTTGGAGATTTTATGACTGATTTCTATTTAAAGCATGATTCTTATCCCTGTTCCAAAATTTCAGCCCGTATGGTCTTATATAGCCTGAGAAAACTGCTTCCAAAGTTCGAACCCAAGTCTGAAATTAGCGTCAATAAAAATCATGATTTTTCAAAAAATCCAACTTTATGGAAATTTTGTGACTGAATTTGATTTGTACCACGATTCTTACCGCTATTCCGAAATTTCAGCCTGTTTGGTCCCATACAGCCTGAGAAAACTGCTTCCAAAGTTCGAACCCAAGTGTAAAATTAGCGTCCATAAAAATCATGATTTTTCTAAGAATCAAACTTTTTGGAGATTTTATGACTGATTTCTATTTAAAGCATGATTCTTATCCCTGTTCCAAAATTTCAGCCCGTATGGTCTTATAGAGCCTGAGAAAACTGCTTCCAAAGTTCGAACCCGAGTCTGAAATTAGCGTCCATAAAAATCATGATTTTTCTAAAAATCCAACTTAATGGAAATTTTGTGACTGAATTTGATTAGTACCACGATTCTCATCGCTATTCCAAAATTTCAGCCCGTTTGGTCACATAGAGCCTGAGAAAACTGCTTCCAAAGTTAGAACCCAAGTCTGAAATTAGCGTCCATAAAAATCATGATTTATCTAAGAATCAAACTTAAAGGAGATTTTATGAATGATTTCGATTGAAAGCATGATTCTAATCTCTGTTCCAAAATTTCAGCCCGTATGGTCTTATAGAGCCTGAGAAAACTGCTTCCAAAGTTCGAACACAAGTCTGAAATTAGCGTCCATAAAAATCATGATTTTTCAAAAAATCCACATTTATGGAAATTTTGCGACTGAATTTGATTAGTACCACGATTCTTACCGCTATTCCAAATTTTCAGCCTGTTTGGTCCCATAGAGCCTGAGAAAACTGCTTCCAAAGTTTGAACCCAAAACCGAAATTAGCGTCCATAAAAATCATGATTTATCTAAGAATCAAACTTAAAGGAGATTTTATGACTGATTTCGATTGAAAGCATGATTCTAATCTCTGTTCCAAAATTTCAGCCCGTATGGTCTTATAGAGCCTGAGAAAACTGCTTCCAAAGTTCGAACACAAGTCTGAAATTAGCGTCCATAAAAATCATGATTTTTCAAAAAATCCACATTTATGGAAATTTTGTGACTGAATTTGATTAGTACCACGATTCTTACCGCTATTCCAAAATTTCAGCCTGTTTGGTCCCATAGAGCCTGAGAAAACTGCTTCCAAAGTTTGAACCCAAAACCGAAATTAGCGTCCATAAAAATCATGATTTATCTAAGAATCAAACTTAAAGGAGATTTTATGACTGATTTCGATTTAAAGCATGATTCTTATCGCTGTTCCAAAATTTCAGCCCGTATGGTCTTATAGAGCCTGAGAAAACTGCTTCCAAAGTTCGAACCCAAGTCTGAAATTAGCGTCCATAAAAATCATGATTTTTCTAAAAATCCAACTTTATGGAAATTTTGTGACTGAATTTGATTTGTTCCACGATTATTATCGCTATTCAAAAATTTCAGCCCGTTCGGTCCTATAGAGCCTCAGAAAACTGCTTCCAAAGTTCGAACCCAAGTCTGAAATTAGCGTCCATAAAAATCATGATTTTTCTCAAAATCCAACTTAATGGAAATTTTGTGACTGAATTTGATTAGTACCACGATTCTTATCGCAATTCCAAAATTTCAGCCTGTTTGGTTCATAGAGCCTGAGAAAACTGCTTCTAAAGTTCGAACCCAAGTCTGAAATTAGCGTCCATAAAAATCATGATTTTTCTAAAAATCCAACTTAATGGAGATTTTATGACTGATTTCGATTAAAAGCATGATTCTTATCTCTGTTCCAAAATTTCAGCCCGTATGGTCTTATAGAGCCTGAGAAAACTGCTTCCAAAGTTCGAACCCGAGTCTGAAATTAGCGTCCATAAAAATCATGATTTTTCTAAAAATCCAACTTAATGGAAATTTTGTGACTGAATTTGATTAGTACCACGATTCTTATCGCTATTCCAAAATTTCAGCCTGTTTGGTTCATAGAGCCTGAGAAAACTGCTTCTAAAGTTCGAACACAAGTCTGAAATTAGCGTCCATAAAAATCATGATTTTTCTAAGAATCAAACTTTTTGGAGATTTTATGACTGATTTCGATTAAAAGCACGATTCTCATCGCTATTCCAAAATTTCAGCCCGTTTGGTCACATAGAGCCTGAGAAAACTGCTTCCAAAGTTAGAACCCAAGTCTGAAATTAGCGTCCATAAAAATCATGATTTATCTAAGAATCAAACTTAAAGGAGATTTTATGACTGATTTCGATTAAAAGCACGATTCTTATCGCTATTCCAAAATTTCAGCCTGTTTGGTCCCATACAGCCTGAGAAAACTGCTTCCAAAGTTCGAACCCAAGTGTAAAATTAGCGTCCATAAAAATCATGATTTTTCTAAGAATCAAACTTTTTGGAGATTTTATGACTGATTTCTATTTAAAGCATGATTCTTATCCCTGTTCCAAAATTTCAGCCCGTATGGTCTTATAGAGCCTGAGAAAACTGCTTCCAAAGTTCGAACCCGAGTCTGAAATTAGCGTCCATAAAAATCATGATTTTTCTAAAAATCCAACTTAATGGAAATTTTGTGACTGAATTTGATTAGTACCACGATTCTTATCGCTATTCCAAAATTTCAGCCCGTTTGGTCCCATACAGCCTGAGAAAACTGCTTCCAAAGTTCGAACCCAAGTGTAAAATTAGCGTCCATAAAAATCATGATTTTTCTAAGAATCAAACTTTTTGGAGATTTTATGACTGATTTCTATTTAAAGCATGATTCTTATCCCTGTTCCAAAATATCAGCCCGTATGGTCTTATAGAGCCTGAGAAAACTGCTTCCAAAGTTCGAACCCGAGTCTGAAATTAGCGTCCATAAAAATCATGATTTTTCTAAAAATCCAACTTAATGGAAATTTTGTGACTGAATTTGATAAGTACCACGATTCTTATCGCAATTCCAAAATATCAGCCTGTTTGGTTCATAGAGCCTGAGAAAACTGCTTCTAAAGTTCGAACCCAAGTCTGAAATTAGCGTCCATAAAAATCATGATTTTTCTAAGAATCAAACTTTTTGGAGATTTTATGACTGATTTCGATTAAAAGCACGATTCTTATCGCTATTCCAAAATTTCAGCCCGTTTGGTCACATAGAGCCTGAGAAAACTGCTTCCAAAGTTAGAAACCAAGTCTGAAATTAGCGTCCATAAAAATCATGATTTTTCTTAAAATCCAACTTTATGGAAATTTTGTGACTGAATTTGATTAGTACCACGATTCTTATCGCAATTCCAAAATTTCAGCCTGTTTGGTTCATAGAGCCTGAGAAAACTGCTTCTAAAGTTCGAACCCAAGTCGGAAATTAGCGTCCATAAAAATCATGATTTTTCTAAGAATCAAACTTTTTGGAGATTTTATGACTGATTTCGATTAAAAGCATGATTCTTATCTCTGTTCCAAAATTTCGGCCCGTATGGTCTTATATAGCCTGAGAAAACTGCTTCCAAAGTTCGAACCCAAGTCTGAAATTAGCGTCAATAAAAATCATGATTTTTCAAAAAATCCAACTTTATGGAAATTTTGTGACTGAATTTGATTTGTACCACGATTCTTACCGCTATTCCGAAATTTCAACCTGTTTGGTCCCATACAGCCTGAGAAAACTGCTTCCAAAGTTCGAACCCAAGTGTAAAATTAGCGTCCATAAAAATCATGATTTTTCTAAGAATCAAACTTTTTGGAGATTTTATGACTGATTTCTATTTAAAGCATGATTCTTATCCCTGTTCCAAAATTTCAGCCCGTATGGTCTTATAGAGCCTGAGAAAACTGCTTCCAAAGTTCGAACCCGAGTCTGAAATTAGCGTCCATAAAAATCATGATTTTTCTAAAAATCCAACTTAATGGAAATTTTGTGACTGAATTTGATTAGTACCACGATTCTTATCGCTATTCCAAAATTTCAGCCCGTTTGGTCACATAGAGCCTGAGAAAACTGCTTCCGAAGTTAGAACCCAAGTCTGAAATTAGCGTCCATAAAAATCATGATTTATCTAAGAATCAAACTTAAAGGAGATTTTATGACTGATTTCGATTGAAAGCATGATTCTAATCTCTGTTCCAAAATTTCAGCCCGTATGGTCTTATAGAGCCTGAGAAAACTGCTTCCAAAGTTCGAACACAAGTCTGAAATTAGCGTCCATAAAAATCATGATTTTTCAAAAAATCCACATTCATGGAAATTTTGTGACTGAATTTGATTAGTACCACGATTCTTACCGCTATTCCAAAATTTCAGCCTGTTTGGTCCCATAGAGCCTGAGAAAACTGCTTCCAAAGTTTGAACCCAAAACCGAAATTAGCGTCCATAAAAATCATGATTTTTCTAAGAATAAAGTTCGAACCCAAGTCTGAAATTAGCGTCCTAAAAAATCATGATTTTTCTAAAAATCCAACTAAATGGAGATTTTATGACTGATTTCGATTTAAAGCATGATTCTTATCGCTGTTCCAAAATTTCAGCCCGTATGGTCTTATAGAGCCTGAGAAAACTGCTTCCAAAGTTCGAACCCGAGTCTGAAATTAGCGTCCATAAAAATCATGATTTTTCTAAGAATCAAACTTTTTGGAGATTTTATGACTGATTTCGATTAAAAGCATGATTCTTATCTCTGTTCCAAAATTTCAGCCCGTATGGTCTTATAGAGCCTGAGAAAACTGCTTCCAAAGTTCGAACCCGAGTCTGAAATTAGCGTCCATAAAAATCATGATTTTTCTAAAAATCCAACTTAATGGAAATTTTGTGACTGAATTTGATTAGTACCACGATTCTTATCGCAATTCCAAAATTTCAGCCTGTTTGGTTCATAGAGCCTGAGAAAACTGCTTCTAAAGTTCGAACCCAAGTCTGAAATTAGCGTCCATAAAAATCATGATTTTTCTAAGAATCAAACTTTTTGGAGATTTTATGACTGATTTCGATTAAAAGCACGATTCTTATCGCTATTCCAAAATTTCAGCCCGTTTGGTCACATAGAGCCTGAGAAAACTGCTTCCAAAGTTAGAAACCAAGTCTGAAATTAGCGTCCATAAAAATCATGATTTATCTAAGAATCAAACTTAAAGGAGATTTTATGACTGATTTCGATTAAAAGCATGATTCTTATCTCTGTTCCAAAATTTCGGCCCGTATGGTCTTATATAGCCTGAGAAAACTGCTTCCAAAGTTCGAACCCAAGTCTGAAATTAGCGTCAATAAAAATCATGATTTTTCAAAAAATCCAACTTTATGGAAATTTTGTGACTGAATTTGATTTGTACCACGATTCTTACCGCTATTCCGAAATTTCAGCCTGTTTGGTCCCATACAGCCTGAGAAAACTGCTTCCAAAGTTCGAACCCAAGTGTAAAATTAGCGTCCATAAAAATCATGATTTTTCTAAGAATCAAACTTTTTGGAGATTTTATGACTGATTTCTATTTAAAGCATGATTCTTATCCCTGTTCCAAAATTTCAGCCCGTATGGTCTTATAGAGCCTGAGAAAACTGCTTCCAAAGTTCGAACCCGAGTCTGAAATTAGCGTCCATAAAAATCATGATTTTTCTAAAAATCCAACTTAATGGAAATTTTGTGACTGAATTTGATTAGTACCACGATTCTCATCGCTATTCCAAAATTTCAGCCCGTTTGGTCACATAGAGCCTGAGAAAACTGCTTCCAAAGTTAGAACCCAAGTCTGAAATTAGCGTCCATAAAAATCATGATTTATCTAAGAATCAAACTTAAAGGAGATTTTATGACTGATTTCGATTGAAAGCATGATTCTAATCTCTGTTCCAAAATTTCAGCCCGTATGGTCTTATAGAGCCTGAGAAAACTGCTTCCAAAGTTCGAACACAAGTCTGAAATTAGCGTCCATAAAAATCATGATTTTTCAAAAAATCCACATTTATGGAAATTTTGTGACTGAATTTGATTAGTACCACGATTCTTACCGCTATTCCAAAATTTCAGCCTGTTTGGTCCCATAGAGCCTGAGAAAACTGCTTCCAAAGTTTGAACCCAAAACCGAAATTAGCGTCCATAAAAATCATGATTTATCTAAGAATCAAACTTAAAGGAGATTTTATGACTGATTTCGATTGAAAGCATGATTCTAATCTCTGTTCCAAAATTTCAGCCCGTATGGTCTTATAGAGCCTGAGAAAACTGCTTCCAAAGTTCGAACACAAGTCTGAAATTAGCGTCCATAAAAATCATGATTTTTCAAAAAATCCACATTTATGGAAATTTTGTGACTGAATTTGATTAGTACCACGATTCTTACCGCTATTCCAAAATTTCAGCCTGTTTGGTCCCATAGAGCCTGAGAAAACTGCTTCCAAAGTTTGAACCCAAAACCGAAATTAGCGTCCATAAAAATCATGATTTTTCTAAGAATAAAGTTCGAACCCAAGTCTGAAATTAGCGTCCTTAAAAATCCAACTTAATGGAGATTTTATGACTGATTTCGATTTAAAGCATGATTCTTATCGCTGTTCCAAAATTTCAGCCCGTATGGTCTTATAGAGCCTGAGAAAACTGCTTCCAAAGTTCGAACCCAAGTCTGAAATTAGCGTCCATAAAAATCATGATTTTTCTAAAAATCCAACTTTATGGAAATTTTGTGACTGAATTTGATTTGTTCCACGATTATTATCGCTATTCAAAAATTTCAGCCCGTTCGGTCCTATAGAGCCTCAGAAAACTGCTTCCAAAGTTCGAACCCAAGTCTGAAATTAGCGTCCATAAAAATCATGATTTTTCTCAAAATCCAACTTAATGGAAATTTTGTGACTGAATTTGATTAGTACCACGATTCTTATCGCAATTCCAAAATTTCAGCCTGTTTGGTTCATAGAGCCTGAGAAAACTGCTTCTAAAGTTCGAACCCAAGTCTGAAATTAGCGTCCATAAAAATCATGATTTTTCTAAGAATCAAACTTTTTGGAGATTTTATGACTGATTTCGATTAAAAGCACGATTCTTATCGCTATTCCAAAATTTCAGCCCGTTTGGTCACATAGAGCCTGAGAAAACTGCTTCCAAAGTTAGAAACCAAGTCTGAAATTAGCGTCCATAAAAATCATGATTTATCTAAGAATCAAACTTAAAGGAGATTTTATGACTGATTTCGATTAAAAGCATGATTCTTATCTCTGTTCCAAAATTTCGGCCCGTATGGTCTTATATAGCCTGAGAAAACTGCTTCCAAAGTTCGAACCCAAGTCTGAAATTAGCGTCAATAAAAATCATGATTTTTCAAAAAATCCAACTTTATGGAAATTTTGTGACTGAATTTGATTTGTACCACGATTCTTACCGCTATTCCGAAATTTCAGCCTGTTTGGTCCCATACAGCCTGAGAAAACTGCTTCCAAAGTTCGAACCCAAGTGTAAAATTAGCGTCCATAAAAATCATGATTTTTCTAAGAATCAAACTTTTTGGAGATTTTATGACTGATTTCTATTTAAAGCATGATTCTTATCCCTGTTCCAAAATTTCAGCCCGTATGGTCTTATAGAGCCTGAGAAAACTGCTTCCAAAGTTCGAACCCGAGTCTGAAATTAGCGTCCATAAAAATCATGATTTTTCTAAAAATCCAACTTAATGGAAATTTTGTGACTGAATTTGATTAGTACCACGATTCTCATCGCTATTCCAAAATTTCAGCCCGTTTGGTCACATAGAGCCTGAGAAAACTGCTTCCAAAGTTAGAACCCAAGTCTGAAATTAGCGTCCATAAAAATCATGATTTATCTAAGAATCAAACTTAAAGGAGATTTTATGACTGATTTCGATTGAAAGCATGACTCTAATCTCTGTTCCAAAATTTCAGCCCGTATGGTCTTATAGAGCCTGAGAAAACTGCTTCCAAAGTTCGAACACAAGTCTGAAATTAGCGTCCATAAAAATCATGATTTTTCAAAAAATCCACATTTATGGAAATTTTGTGACTGAATTTGATTAGTTCCACGATTTTTACCGCTATTCCAAAATTTCAGCCTGTTTGGTCCCATAGAGCCTGAGAAAACTGCTTCCAAAGTTTGAACCCAAAACCGAAATTAGCGTCCATAAAAATCATGATTTATCTAAGAATCAAACTTAAAGGAGATTTTATGACTGATTTCGATTGAAAGCATGATTCTAATCTCTGTTCCAAAATTTCAGCCCGTATGGTCTTATAGAGCCTGAGAAAACTGCTTCCAAAGTTCGAACACAAGTCTGAAATTAGCGTCCATAAAAATCATGATTTTTCAAAAAATCCACATTTATGGAAATTTTGTGAGTGAATTTGATTAGTACCACGATTCTTACCGCTATTCCAAAATTTCAGCCTGTTTGGTCCCATAGAGCCTGAGAAAACTGCTTCCAAAGTTTGAACCCAAAACCGAAATTAGCGTCCATAAAAATCATGATTTTTCTAAGAATAAAGTTCGAACCCAAGTCTGAAATTAGCGTCCTTAAAAATCATGATTTTTCTAAAAATCCAACTTAATGGAGATTTTATGACTGATTTCGATTTAAAGCATGATTCTTATCGCTGTTCCAAAATTTCAGCCCGTATGGTCTTATAGAGCCTGAGAAAACTGCTTCCAAAGTTCGAACCCAAGTCTGAAATTAGCGTCCATAAAAATCATGATTTGTACCACGATTCTTACCGCTATTCCGAAATTTCAGCCTGTTTGGTCCCATACAGCCTGAGAAAACTGCTTCCAAAGTTCGAACCCAAGTGTAAAATTAGCGTCCATAAAAATCATGATTTTTCTAAGAATCAAACTTTTTGGAGATTTTATGACTGATTTCTATTAAAAGCATGATTCTTATCCCTGTTCCAAAATTTCAGCCCGTATGGTCTTATAGAGCCTGAGAAAACTGCTTCCAAAGTTCGAACACAAGTCTGAAATTAGCGTCCATAAAAATCATGATTTTTCAAAAAATCCACATTTATGGAAATTTTGTGAGTGAATTTGATTAGTACCACGATTCTTACCGCTATTCCAAAATTTCAGCCTGTTTGGTCCCATACAGCCTGAGAAAACTGCTTCCAAAGTTCGAACCCAAGTGTAAAATTAGCGTCCATAAAAATCATGATTTTTCTAAGAATCAAACTTTTTGGAGATTTTATGACTGATTTCTATTTAAAGCATGATTCTTATCCCTGTTCCAAAATTTCAGCCCGTATGGTCTTATAGAGCCTGAGAAAACTGCTTCCAAAGTTCGAACCCGAGTCTGAAATTAGCGTCCATAAAAATCATGATTTTTCTAAAAATCCAACTTAATGGAAATTTTCTGACTGAATTTGATTAGTACCACGATTCTCATCGCTATTCCAAAATTTCAGCCCGTTTGGTCACATAGAGCCTGAGAAAACTGCTTCCAAAGTTAGAACCCAAGTCTGAAATTAGCGTCCATAAAAATCATGATTTATCTAAGAATCAAACTTAAAGGAGATTTTATGACTGATTTCGATTGAAAGCATGATTCTAATCTCTGTTCCAAAATTTCAGCCCGTATGGTCTTATAGAGCCTGAGAAAACTGCTTCCAAAGTTCGAACACAAGTCTGAAATTAGCGTCCATAAAAATCATGATTTTTCAAAAAATCCACATTTATGGAAATTTTGTGAGTGAATTTGATTAGTACCACGATTCTTACCGCTATTCCAAAATTTCAGCCTGTTTGGTCCCATAGAGCCTGAGAAAACTGCTTCCAAAGTTTGAACCCAAAACCGAAATTAGCGTCCATAAAAATCATGATTTTTCTAAGAATAAAGTTCGAACCCAAGTCTGAAATTAGCGTCCTTAAAAATCATGATTTTTCTAAAAATCCAACTTAATGGAGATTTTATGACTGATTTCGATTTAAAGCATGATTCTTATCGCTGTTCCAAAATTTCAGCCCGTATGGTCTTATAGAGCCTGAGAAAACTGCTTCCAAAGTTCGAACCCAAGTCTGAAATTAGCGTCCATAAAAATCATGATTTGTACCACGATTCTTACCGCTATTCCGAAATTTCAGCCTGTTTGGTCCCATACAGCCTGAGAAAACTGCTTCCAAAGTTAGAACCCAAGTCTGAAATTAGCGTCCATAAAAATCATGATTTATCTAAGAATCAAACTTAAAGGAGATTTTATGACTGATTTCGATTGAAAGCATGATTCTAATCTCTGTTCCAAAATTTCAGCCCGTATGGTCTTATAGAGCCTGAGAAAACTGCTTCCAAAGTTCGAACACAAGTCTGAAATTAGCGTCCATAAAAATCATGATTTTTCAAAAAATCCACATTTATGGAAATTTTGTGAGTGAATTTGATTAGTACCACGATTCTTACCGCTATTCCAAAATTTCAGCCTGTTTGGTCCCATAGAGCCTGAGAAAACTGCTTCCAAAGTTTGAACCCAAAACCGAAATTAGCGTCCATAAAAATCATGATTTTTCTAAGAATAAAGTTCGAACCCAAGTCTGAAATTAGCGTCCTTAAAAATCATGATTTTTCTAAAAATCCAACTTAATGGAGATTTTATGACTGATTTCGATTTAAAGCATGATTCTTATCGCTGTTCCAAAATTTCAGCCCGTATGGTCTTATAGAGCCTGAGAAAACTGCTTCCAAAGTTCGAACCCAAGTCTGAAATTAGCGTCCATAAAAATCATGATTTGTACCACGATTCTTACCGCTATTCCGAAATTTCAGCCTGTTTGGTCCCATACAGCCTGAGAAAACTGCTTCCAAAGTTCGAACCCAAGTGTAAAATTAGCGTCCATAAAAATCATGATTTTTCTAAGAATCAAACTTTTTGGAGATTTTATGACTGATTTCTATTAAAAGCATGATTCTTATCCCTGTTCCAAAATTTCAGCCCGTATGGTCTTATAGAGCCTGAGAAAACTGCTTCCAAAGTTCGAACACAAGTCTGAAATTAGCGTCCATAAAAATCATGATTTTTCAAAAAATCCACATTTATGGAAATTTTGTGAGTGAATTTGATTAGTACCACGATTCTTACCGCTATTCCAAAATTTCAGCCTGTTTGGTCCCATACAGCCTGAGAAAACTGCTTCCAAAGTTCGAACCCAAGTGTAAAATTAGCGTCCATAAAAATCATGATTTTTCTAAGAATCAAACTTTTTGGAGATTTTATGACTGATTTCTATTTAAAGCATGATTCTTATCCCTGTTCCAAAATTTCAGCCCGTATGGTCTTATAGAGCCTGAGAAAACTGCTTCCAAAGTTCGAACCCGAGTCTGAAATTAGCGTCCATAAAAATCATGATTTTTCTAAAAATCCAACTTAATGGAAATTTTCTGACTGAATTTGATTAGTACCACGATTCTCATCGCTATTCCAAAATTTCAGCCCGTTTGGTCACATAGAGCCTGAGAAAACTGCTTCCAAAGTTAGAACCCAAGTCTGAAATTAGCGTCCATAAAAATCATGATTTATCTAAGAATCAAACTTAAAGGAGATTTTATGACTGATTTCGATTGAAAGCATGATTCTAATCTCTGTTCCAAAATTTCAGCCCGTATGGTCTTATAGAGCCTGAGAAAACTGCTTCCAAAGTTCGAACACAAGTCTGAAATTAGCGTCCATAAAAATCATGATTTTTCAAAAAATCCACATTTATGGAAATTTTGTGACTGAATTTGATTAGTACCACGATTCTTACCGCTATTCCAAAATTTCAGCCTGTTTGGTCCCATAGAGCCTGAGAAAACTGCTTCCAAAGTTTGAACCCAAAACCGAAATTAGCGTCCATAAAAATCATGATTTATCTAAGAATCAAACTTAAAGGAGATTTTATGACTGATTTCGATTGAAAGCATGATTCTAATCTCTGTTCCAAAATTTCAGCCCGTATGGTCTTATAGAGCCTGAGAAAACTGCTTCCAAAGTTCGAACACAAGTCTGAAATTAGCGTCCATAAAAATCATGATTTTTCAAAAAATCCACATTTATGGAAATTTTGTGACTGAATTTGATTAGTACCACGATTCTTACCGCTATTCCAAAATTTCAGCCTGTTTGGTCCCATAGAGCCTGAGAAAACTGCTTCCAAAGTTTGAACCCAAAACCGAAATTAGCGTCCATAAAAATCATGATTTTTCTAAGAATAAAGTTCGAACCCAAGTCTGAAATTAGCGTCCTTAAAAATCCAACTTAATGGAGATTTTATGACTGATTTCGATTTAAAGCATGATTCTTATCGCTGTTCCAAAATTTCAGCCCGTATGGTCTTATAGAGCCTGAGAAAACTGCTTCCAAAGTTCGAACCCAAGTCTGAAATTAGCGTCCATAAAAATCATGATTTTTCTAAAAATCCAACTTTATGGAAATTTTGTGACTGAATTTGATTTGTTCCACGATTATTATCGCTATTCAAAAATTTCAGCCCGTTCGGTCCTATAGAGCCTCAGAAAACTGCTTCCAAAGTTCGAACCCAAGTCTGAAATTAGCGTCCATAAAAATCATGATTTTTCTCAAAATCCAACTTAATGGAAATTTTGTGACTGAATTTGATTAGTACCACGATTCTTATCGCAATTCCAAAATTTCAGCCTGTTTGGTTCATAGAGCCTGAGAAAACTGCTTCTAAAGTTCGAACCCAAGTCTGAAATTAGCGTCCATAAAAATCATGATTTTTCTAAGAATCAAACTTTTTGGAGATTTTATGACTGATTTCGATTAAAAGCATGATTCTTATCTCTGTTCCAAAATTTCAGCCCGTATGGTCTTATAGAGCCTGAGAAAACTGCTTCCAAAGTTCGAACCCGAGTCTGAAATTAGCGTCCATAAAAATCATGATTTTTCTAAAAATCCAACTTAATGGAAATTTTGTGACTGAATTTGATTAGTACCACGATTCTTATCGCTATTCCAAAATTTCAGCCTGTTTGGTTCATAGAGCCTGAGAAAACTGCTTCTAAAGTTCGAACCCAAGTCTGAAATTAGCGTCCATAAAAATCATGATTTTTCTAAGAATCAAACTTTTTGGAGATTTTATGACTGATTTCGATTAAAAGCACGATTCTTATCGCTATTCCAAAATTTCAGCCCGTTTGGTCACATAGAGCCTGAGAAAACTGCTTCCAAAGTTAGAAACCAAGTCTGAAATTAGCGTCCATAAAAATCATGATTTATCTAAGAATCAAACTTAAAGGAGATTTTATGACTGATTTCGATTAAAAGCATGATTCTTATCTCTGTTCCAAAATTTCGGCCCGTATGGTCTTATATAGCCTGAGAAAACTGCTTCCAAAGTTCGAACCCAAGTCTGAAATTAGCGTCAATAAAAATCATGATTTTTCAAAAAATCCAACTTTATGGAAATTTTGTGACTGAATTTGATTTGTACCACGATTCTTACCGCTATTCCGAAATTTCAGCCTGTTTGGTCCCATACAGCCTGAGAAAACTGCTTCCAAAGTTCGAACCCAAGTGTAAAATTAGCGTCCATAAAAATCATGATTTTTCTAAGAATCAAACTTTTTGGAGATTTTATGACTGATTTCTATTTAAAGCATGATTCTTATCCCTGTTCCAAAATTTCAGCCCGTATGGTCTTATAGAGCCTGAGAAAACTGCTTCCAAAGTTCGAACCCGAGTCTGAAATTAGCGTCCATAAAAATCATGATTTTTCTAAAAATCCAACTTAATGGAAATTTTGTGACTGAATTTGATTAGTACCACGATTCTCATCGCTATTCCAAAATTTCAGCCCGTTTGGTCACATAGAGCCTGAGAAAACTGCTTCCAAAGTTAGAACCCAAGTCTGAAATTAGCGTCCATAAAAATCATGATTTATCTAAGAATCAAACTTAAAGGAGATTTTATGACTGATTTCGATTGAAAGCATGATTCTAATCTCTGTTCCAAAATTTCAGCCCGTATGGTCTTATAGAGCCTGAGAAAACTGCTTCCAAAGTTCGAACACAAGTCTGAAATTAGCGTCCATAAAAATCATGATTTTTCAAAAAATCCACATTTATGGAAATTTTGTGACTGAATTTGATTAGTTCCACGATTTTTACCGCTATTCCAAAATTTCAGCCTGTTTGGTCCCATAGAGCCTGAGAAAACTGCTTCCAAAGTTTGAACCCAAAACCGAAATTAGCGTCCATAAAAATCATGATTTATCTAAGAATCAAACTTAAAGGAGATTTTATGACTGATTTCGATTGAAAGCATGATTCTAATCTCTGTTCCAAAATTTCAGCCCGTATGGTCTTATAGAGCCTGAGAAAACTGCTTCCAAAGTTCGAACACAAGTCTGAAATTAGCGTCCATAAAAATCATGATTTTTCAAAAAATCCACATTTATGGAAATTTTGTGAGTGAATTTGATTAGTACCACGATTCTTACCGCTATTCCAAAATTTCAGCCTGTTTGGTCCCATAGAGCCTGAGAAAACTGCTTCCAAAGTTTGAACCCAAAACCGAAATTAGCGTCCATAAAAATCATGATTTTTCTAAGAATAAAGTTCGAACCCAAGTCTGAAATTAGCGTCCTTAAAAATCATGATTTTTCTAAAAATCCAACTTAATGGAGATTTTATGACTGATTTCGATTTAAAGCATGATTCTTACCGCTATTCCGAAATTTCAGCCTGTTTGGTCCCATACAGCCTGAGAAAACTGCTTCCAAAGTTCGAACCCAAGTGTAAAATTAGCGTCCATAAAAATCATGATTTTTCTAAGAATCAAACTTTTTGGAGATTTTATGACTGATTTATATTTAAAGCATGATTCTTATCCCTGTTCCAAAATTTCAGCCCGTATGGTCTTATAGAGCCTGAGAAAACTGCTTCCAAAGTTCGAACCCGAGTCTGAAATTAGCGTCCATAAAAATCATGATTTTTCTAAAAATCCAACTTAATGGAAATTTTGTGACTGAATTTGATTAGTACCACGATTCTCATCGCTATTCCAAAATTTCAGCCCGTATGGTCTTATAGAGCCTGAGAAAACTGCTTCCAAAGTTCGAACCCGAGTCTGAAATTAGCGTCCATAAAAATCATGATTTATCTAAGAATCAAACTTAAAGGAGATTTTATGACTGATTTCGATTGAAAGCATGATTCTAATCTCTGTTCCAAAATTTCAGCCCGTATGGTCTTATAGAGCCTGAGAAAACTGCTTCCAAAGTTCGAACACAAGTCTGAAATTAGCGTCCATAAAAATCATGATTTTTCAAAAAATCCACATTTATGGAAATTTTGTGACTGAATTTGATTAGTTCCACGATTTTTACCGCTATTCCAAAATTTCAGCCTGTTTGGTCCCATAGAGCCTGAGAAAACTGCTTCCAAAGTTTGAACCCAAAACCGAAATTAGCGTCCATAAAAATCATGATTTATCTAAGAATCAAACTTAAAGGAGATTTTATGACTGATTTCGATTGAAAGCATGATTCTAATCTCTGTTCCAAAATTTCAGCCCGTATGGTCTTATAGAGCCTGAGAAAACTGCTTCCAAAGTTCGAACACAAGTCTGAAATTAGCGTCCATAAAAATCATGATTTTTCAAAAAATCCACATTTATGGAAATTTTGTGAGTGAATTTGATTAGTACCACGATTCTTACCGCTATTCCAAAATTTCAGCCTGTTTGGTCCCATAGAGCCTGAGAAAACTGCTTCCAAAGTTTGAACCCAAAACCGAAATTAGCGTCCATAAAAATCATGATTTTTCTAAGAATAAAGTTCGAACCCAAGTCTGAAATTAGCGTCCTTAAAAATCATGATTTTTCTAAAAATCCAACTTAATGGAGATTTTATGACTGATTTCGATTTAAAGCATGATTCTTATCGCTGTTCCAAAATTTCAGCCCGTATGGTCTTATAGAGCCTGAGAAAACTGCTTCCAAAGTTCGAACCCAAGTCTGAAATTAGCGTCCATAAAAATCATGATTTGTACCACGATTCTTACCGCTATTCCGAAATTTCAGCCTGTTTGGTCCCATACAGCCTGAGAAAACTGCTTCCAAAGTTCGAACCCAAGTGTAAAATTAGCGTCCATAAAAATCATGATTTTTCTAAGAATCAAACTTTTTGGAGATTTTATGACTGATTTATATTTAAAGCATGATTCTTATCCCTGTTCCAAAATTTCAGCCCGTATGGTCTTATAGAGCCTGAGAAAACTGCTTCCAAAGTTCGAACCCGAGTCTGAAATTAGCGTCCATAAAAATCATGATTTTTCTAAAAATCCAACTTAATGGAAATTTTGTGACTGAATTTGATTAGTACCACGATTCTCATCGCTATTCCAAAATTTCAGCCCGTTTGGTCACATAGAGCCTGAGAAAACTGCTTCCAAAGTTAGAACCCAAGTCTGAAATTAGCGTCCATAAAAATCATGATTTATCTAAGAATCAAACTTAAAGGAGATTTTATGACTGATTTCGATTGAAAGCATGATTCTAATCTCTGTTCCAAAATTTCAGCCCGTATGGTCTTATAGAGCCTGAGAAAACTGCTTCCAAAGTTCGAACACAAGTCTGAAATTAGCGTCAATAAAAATCATGATTTTTCAAAAAATCCAACTTTATGGAAATTTTGTGACTGAATTTGATTTGTACCACGATTCTTACCGCTATTCCGAAATTTCAGCCTGTTTGGTCCCATACAGCCTGAGAAAACTGCTTCCAAAGTTCGAACCCAAGTGTAAAATTAGCGTCCATAAAAATCATGATTTTTCTAAGAATCAAACTTTTTGGAGATTTTATGACTGATTTCTATTTAAAGCATGATTCTTATCCCTGTTCCAAAATTTCAGCCCGTATGGTCTTATAGAGCCTGAGAAAACTGCTTCCAAAGTTCGAACCCGAGTCTGAAATTAGCGTCCATAAAAATCATGATTTTTCTAAAAATCCAACTTAATGGAAATTTTGTGACTGAATTTGATTAGTACCACGATTCTCATCGCTATTCCAAAATTTCAGCCTGTTTGGTCCCATACAGCCTGAGAAAACTGCTTCCACATTTATGGAAATTTTGTGACTGAATTTGATTAGTACCACGATTCTTATCGCTATTCCAAAATTTCAGCCTGTTTGGTTCATAGAGCCTGAGAAAACTGCTTCTAAAGTTCGAACCCAAGTCTGAAATTAGCGTCCATAAAAATCATGATTTTTCTAAGAATCAAACTTTTTGGAGATTTTATGACTGATTTCGATTAAAAGCACGATTCTTATCGCTATTCCAAAATTTCAGCCCGTTTGGTCACATAGAGCCTGAGAAAACTGCTTCCAAAGTTAGAAACCAAGTCTGAAATTAGCGTCCATAAAAATCATGATTTATCTAAGAATCAAACTTAAAGGAGATTTTATGACTGATTTCGATTAAAAGCATGATTCTTATCTCTGTTCCAAAATTTCGGCCCGTATGGTCTTATATAGCCTGAGAAAACTGCTTCCAAAGTTCGAACCCAAGTCTGAAATTAGCGTCAATAAAAATCATGATTTTTCAAAAAATCCAACTTTATGGAAATTTTGTGACTGAATTTGATTTGTACCACGATTCTTACCGCTATTCCGAAATTTCAGCCTGTTTGGTCCCATACAGCCTGAGAAAACTGCTTCCAAAGTTCGAACCCAAGTGTAAAATTAGCGTCCATAAAAATCATGATTTTTCTAAGAATCAAACTTTTTGGAGATTTTATGACTGATTTCTATTTAAAGCATGATTCTTATCCCTGTTCCAAAATTTCAGCCCGTATGGTCTTATATAGCCTGAGAAAACTGCTTCCAAAGTTCGAACCCAAGTCTGAAATTAGCGTCAATAAAAATCATGATTTTTCAAAAAATCCAACTTTATGGAAATTTTGTGACTGAATTTGATTTGTACCACGATTCTTACCGCTATTCCGAAATTTCAGCCTGTTTGGTCCCATACAGCCTGAGAAAACTGCTTCCAAAGTTCGAACCCAAGTGTAAAATTAGCGTCCATAAAAATCATGATTTTTCTAAGAATCAAACTTTTTGGAGATTTTATGACTGATTTCTATTTAAAGCATGATTCTTATCCCTGTTCCAAAATTTCAGCCCGTATGGTCTTATAGAGCCTGAGAAAACTGCTTCCAAAGTTCGAACCCGAGTCTGAAATTAGCGTCCATAAAAATCATGATTTTTCTAAAAATCCAACTTAATGGAAATTTTGTGACTGAATTTGATTAGTACCACGATTCTCATCGCTATTCCAAAATTTCAGCCCGTTTGGTCACATAGAGCCTGAGAAAACTGCTTCCAAAGTTAGAACCCAAGTCTGAAATTAGCGTCCATAAAAATCATGATTTATCTAAGAATCAAACTTAAAGGAGATTTTATGACTGATTTCGATTGAAAGCATGATTCTTATCTCTGTTCCAAAATTTCAGCCCGTATGGTCTTATAGAGCCTGAGAAAACTGCTTCCAAAGTTCGAACACAAGTCTGAAATTAGCGTCCATAAAAATCATGATTTTTCAAAAAATCCACATTTATGGAAATTTTGTGACTGAATTTGATTAGTACCACGATTCTTACCGCTATTCCAAAATTTCAGCCTGTTTGGTCCCATAGAGCCTGAGAAAACTGCTTCCAAAGTTTGAACCCAAAACCGAAATTAGCGTCCATAAAAATCATGATTTTTCTAAGAATAAAGTTCGAACCCTAGTCTGAAATTAGCGTCCTTAAAAATCATGATTTTTCTAAAAATCCAACTTAATGGAGATTTTATGACTGATTTCGATTTAAAGCATGATTCTTATCGCTGTTCCAAAATTTCAGCCCGTATGGTCTTATAGAGCCTGAGAAAACTGCTTCCAAAGTTCGAACCCAAGTCTGAAATTAGCGTCCATAAAAATCATGATTTGTACCACGATTCTTACCGCTATTCCGAAATTTCAGCCTGTTTGGTCCCATACAGCCTGAGAAAACTGCTTCCAAAGTTCGAACCCAAGTGTAAAATTAGCGTCCATAAAAATCATGATTTTTCTAAGAATCAAACTTTTTGGAGATTTTATGACTGATTTCTATTTAAAGCATGATTCTTATCCCTGTTCCAAAATTTCAGCCCGTATGGTCTTATAGAGCCTGAGAAAACTGCTTCCAAAGTTCGAACCCGAGTCTGAAATTAGCGTCCATAAAAATCATGATTTTTCTAAAAATCCAACTTAATGGAAATTTTGTGACTGAATTTGATTAGTACCACGATTCTCATCGCTATTCCAAAATTTCACCCCGTTTGGTCACATAGAGCCTGAGAAAACTGCTTCCAAAGTTAGAACCCAAGTCTGAAATTAGCGTCCATAAAAATCATGATTTATCTAAGAATCAAACTTAAAGGAGATTTTATGACTGATTTCGATTGAAAGCATGATTCTAATCTCTGTTCCAAAATTTCAGCCCGTATGGTCTTATAGAGCCTGAGAAAACTGCTTCCAAAGTTCGAACACAAGTCTGAAATTAGCGTCCATAAAAATCATGATTTTTCAAAAAATCCACATTTATGGAAATTTTGTGACTGAATTTGATTAGTACCACGATTCTTATCGCTATTCCAAAATTTCAGCCTGTTTGGTTCATAGAGCCTGAGAAAACTGCTTCTAAAGTTCGAACCCAAGTCTGAAATTAGCGTCCATAAAAATCATGATTTTTCTAAGAATCAAACTTTTTGGAGATTTTATGACTGATTTCGATTAAAAGCACGATTCTTATCGCTATTCCAAAATTTCAGCCCGTTTGGTCACATAGAGCCTGAGAAAACTGCTTCCAAAGTTAGAAACCAAGTCTGAAATTAGCGTCCATAAAAATCATGATTTATCTAAGAATCAAACTTAAAGGAGATTTTATGACTGATTTCGATTAAAAGCATGATTCTTATCTCTGTTCCAAAATTTCGGCCCGTATGGTCTTATATAGCCTGAGAAAACTGCTTCCAAAGTTCGAACCCAAGTCTGAAATTAGCGTCAATAAAAATCATGATTTTTCAAAAAATCCAACTTTATGGAAATTTTGTGACTGAATTTGATTTGTACCACGATTCTTACCGCTATTCCGAAATTTCAGCCTGTTTGGTCCCATACAGCCTGAGAAAACTGCTTCCAAAGTTCGAACCCAAGTGTAAAATTAGCGTCCATAAAAATCATGATTTTTCTAAGAATCAAACTTTTTGGAGATTTTATGACTGATTTCTATTTAAAGCATGATTCTTATCCCTGTTCCAAAATTTCAGCCCGTATGGTCTTATATAGCCTGAGAAAACTGCTTCCAAAGTTCGAACCCAAGTCTGAAATTAGCGTCAATAAAAATCATGATTTTTCAAAAAATCCAACTTAATGGAAATTTTGTGACTGAATTTGATTTGTACCACGATTCTTACCGCTATTCCGAAATTTCAGCCTGTTTGGTCCCATACAGCCTGAGAAAACTGCTTCCAAAGTTCGAACCCAAGTGTAAAATTAGCGTCCATAAAAATCATGATTTTTCTAAGAATCAAACTTTTTGGAGATTTTATGACTGATTTCTATTTAAAGCATGATTCTTATCCCTGTTCCAAAATTTCAGCCCGTATGGTCTTATAGAGCCTGAGAAAACTGCTTCCAAAGTTCGAACCCGAGTCTGAAATTAGCGTCATTAAAAATCATGATTTTTCTAAAAATCCAACTTAATGGAAATTTTGTGACTGAATTTGATTAGTACCACGATTCTCATCGCTATTCCAAAATTTCAGCCCGTTTGGTCACATAGAGCCTGAGAAAACTGCTTCCAAAGTTAGAACCCAAGTCTGAAATTAGCGTCCATAAAAATCATGATTTATCTAAGAATCAAACTTAAAGGAGATTTTATGACTGATTTCGATTGAAAGCATGATTCTAATCTCTGTTCCAAAATTTCAGCCCGTATGGTCTTATAGAGCCTGAGAAAACTGCTTCCAAAGTTCGAACACAAGTCTGAAATTAGCGTCCATAAAAATCATGATTTTTCAAAAAATCCACATTTATGGAAATTTTGTGACTGAATTTGATTAGTACCACGATTCTTACCGCTATTCCAAAATTTCAGCCTGTTTGGTCCCATAGAGCCTGAGAAAACTGCTTCCAAAGTTTGAACCCAAAACCGAAATTAGCGTCCATAAAAATCATGATTTATCTAAGAATCAAACTTAAAGGAGATTTTATGACTGATTTCGATTGAAAGCATGATTCTAATCTCTGTTCCAAAATTTCAGCCCGTATGGTCTTATAGAGCCTGAGAAAACTGCTTCCAAAGTTCGAACACAAGTCTGAAATTAGCGTCCATAAAAATCATGATTTTTCAAAAAATCCACATTTATGGAAATTTTGTGACTGAATTTGATTAGTACCACGATTCTTACCGCTATTCCAAAATTTCAGCCTGTTTGGTCCCATAGAGCCTGAGAAAACTGCTTCCAAAGTTTGAACCCAAAACCGAAATTAGCGTCCATAAAAATCATGATTTATCTAAGAATCAAACTTAAAGGAGATTTTATGACTGATTTCGATTTAAAGCATGATTCTTATCGCTGTTCCAAAATTTCAGCCCGTATGGTCTTATAGAGCCTGAGAAAACTGCTTCCAAAGTTCGAACCCAAGTCTGAAATTAGCGTCCATAAAAATCATGATTTTTCTAAAAATCCAACTTTATGGAAATTTTGTGACTGAATTTGATTTGTTCCACGATTATTATCGCTATTCAAAAATTTCAGCCCGTTCGGTCCTATAGAGCCTCAGAAAACTGCTTCCAAAGTTCGAACCCAAGTCTGAAATTAGCGTCCATAAAAATCATGATTTTTCTCAAAATCCAACTTAATGGAAATTTTGTGACTGAATTTGATTAGTACCACGATTCTTATCGCAATTCCAAAATTTCAGCCTGTTTGGTTCATAGAGCCTGAGAAAACTGCTTCTAAAGTTCGAACCCAAGTCTGAAATTAGCGTCCATAAAAATCATGATTTTTCTAAGAATCAAACTTTTTGGAGATTTTATGACTGATTTCGATTAAAAGCATGATTCTTATCTCTGTTCCAAAATTTCAGCCCGTATGGTCTTATAGAGCCTGAGAAAACTGCTTCCAAAGTTCGAACCCGAGTCTGAAATTAGCGTCCATAAAAATCATGATTTTTCTAAAAATCCAACTTAATGGAAATTTTGTGACTGAATTTTATTAGTACCACGATTCTTATCGCTATTCCAAAATTTCAGCCTGTTTGGTTCATAGAGCCTGAGAAAACTGCTTCTAAAGTTCGAACCCAAGTCTGAAATTAGCGTCCATAAAAATCATGATTTTTCTAAGAATCAAACTTTTTGGAGATTTTATGACTGATTTCGATTAAAAGCACGATTCTTATCGCTATTCCAAAATTTCAGCCCGTTTGGTCACATAGAGCCTGAGAAAACTGCTTCCAAAGTTAGAAACCAAGTCTGAAATTAGCGTCCATAAAAATCATGATTTATCTAAGAATCAAACTTAAAGGAGATTTTATGACTGATTTCGATTAAAAGCATGATTCTTATCTCTGTTCCAAAATTTCGGCCCGTATGGTCTTATATAGCCTGAGAAAACTGCTTCCAAAGTTCGAACCCAAGTCTGAAATTAGCGTCAATAAAAATCATGATTTTTCAAAAAATCCAACTTTATGGAAATTTTGTGACTGAATTTGATTTGTACCACGATTCTTACCGCTATTCCGAAATTTCAGCCTGTTTGGTCCCATACAGCCTGAGAAAACTGCTTCCAAAGTTCGAACCCAAGTGTAAAATTAGCGTCCATAAAAATCATGATTTTTCTAAGAATCAAACTTTTTGGAGATTTTATGACTGATTTCTATTTAAAGCATGATTCTTATCCCTGTTCCAAAATTTCAGCCCGTATGGTCTTATAGAGCCTGAGAAAACTGCTTCCAAAGTTCGAACCCGAGTCTGAAATTAGCGTCCATAAAAATCATGATTTTTCTAAAAATCCAACTTAATGGAAATTTTGTGACTGAATTTGATTAGTACCACGATTCTCATCGCTATTCCAAAATTTCAGCCCGTTTGGTCACATAGAGCCTGAGAAAACTGCTTCCAAAGTTAGAACCCAAGTCTGAAATTAGCGTCCATAAAAATCATGATTTATCTAAGAATCAAACTTAAAGGAGATTTTATGACTGATTTCGATTGAAAGCATGATTCTAATCTCTGTTCCAAAATTTCAGCCCGTATGGTCTTATAGAGCCTGAGAAAACTGCTTCCAAAGTTCGAACACAAGTCTGAAATTAGCGTCCATAAAAATCATGATTTTTCAAAAAATCCACATTTATGGAAATTTTGTGACTGAATTTGATTAGTTCCACGATTTTTACCGCTATTCCAAAATTTCAGCCTGTTTGGTCCCATAGAGCCTGAGAAAACTGCTTCCAAAGTTTGAACCCAAAACCGAAATTAGCGTCCATAAAAATCATGATTTATCTAAGAATCAAACTTAAAGGAGATTTTATGACTGATTTCGATTTAAAGCATGATTCTTATCGCTGTTCCAAAATTTCAGCCCGTATGGTCTTATAGAGCCTGAGAAAACTGCTTCCAAAGTTCGAACCCAAGTCTGAAATTAGCGTCCATAAAAATCATGATTTTTCTAAAAATCCAACTTTATGGAAATTTTGTGACTGAATTTGATTTGTTCCACGATTATTATCGCTATTCAAAAATTTCAGCCCGTTCGGTCCTATAGAGCCTCAGAAAACTGCTTCCAAAGTTCGAACCCAAGTCTGAAATTAGCGTCCATAAAAATCATGATTTTTCTCAAAATCCAACTTAATGGAAATTTTGTGACTGAATTTGATTAGTACCACGATTCTTATCGCAATTCCAAAATTTCAGCCTGTTTGGTTCATAGAGCCTGAGAAAACTGCTTCTAAAGTTCGAACCCAAGTCTGAAATTAGCGTCCATAAAAATCATGATTTTTCTAAGAATCAAACTTTTTGGAGATTTTATGACTGATTTCGATTAAAAGCATGATTCTTATCTCTGTTCCAAAATTTCAGCCCGTATGGTCTTATAGAGCCTGAGAAAACTGCTTCCAAAGTTCGAACCCGAGTCTGAAATTAGCGTCCATAAAAATCATGATTTTTCTAAAAATCCAACTTAATGGAAATTTTGTGACTGAATTTGATTAGTACCACGATTCTTATCGCTATTCCAAAATTTCAGCCTGTTTGGTTCATAGAGCCTGAGAAAACTGCTTCTAAAGTTCGAACCCAAGTCTGAAATTAGCGTCCATAAAAATCATGATTTTTCTAAGAATCAAACTTTTTGGAGATTTTATGACTGATTTCGATTAAAAGCACGATTCTTATCGCTATTCCAAAATTTCAGCCCGTTTGGTCACATAGAGCCTGAGAAAACTGCTTCCAAAGTTAGAAACCAAGTCTGAAATTAGCGTCCATAAAAATCATGATTTATCTAAGAATCAAACTTAAAGGAGATTTTATGACTGATTTCGATTAAAAGCATGATTCTTATCTCTGTTCCAAAATTTCGGCCCGTATGGTCTTATATAGCCTGAGAAAACTGCTTCCAAAGTTCGAACCCAAGTCTGAAATTAGCGTCAATAAAAATCATGATTTTTCAAAAAATCCAACTTTATGGAAATTTTGTGACTGAATTTGATTTGTACCACGATTCTTACCGCTATTCCGAAATTTCAGCCTGTTTGGTCCCATACAGCCTGAGAAAACTGCTTCCAAAGTTCGAACCCAAGTGTAAAATTAGCGTCCATAAAAATCATGATTTTTCTAAGAATCAAACTTTTTGGAGATTTTATGACTGATTTCTATTTAAAGCATGATTCTTATCCCTGTTCCAAAATTTCAGCCCGTATGGTCTTATAGAGCCTGAGAAAACTGCTTCCAAAGTTCGAACCCGAGTCTGAAATTAGCGTCCATAAAAATCATGATTTTTCTAAAAATCCAACTTAATGGAAATTTTGTGACTGAATTTGATTAGTACCACGATTCTCATCGCTATTCCAAAATTTCAGCCCGTTTGGTCACATAGAGCCTGAGAAAACTGCTTCCAAAGTTAGAACCCAAGTCTGAAATTAGCGTCCATAAAAATCATGATTTATCTAAGAATCAAACTTAAAGGAGATTTTATGACTGATTTCGATTGAAAGCATGATTCTAATCTCTGTTCCAAAATTTCAGCCCGTATGGTCTTATAGAGCCTGAGAAAACTGCTTCCAAAGTTCGAACACAAGTCTGAAATTAGCGTCCATAAAAATCATGATTTTTCAAAAAATCCACATTTATGGAAATTTTGTGACTGAATTTGATTAGTACCACGATTTTTACCGCTATTCCAAAATTTCAGCCTGTTTGGTCCCATAGAGCCTGAGAAAACTGCTTCCAAAGTTTGAACCCAAAACCGAAATTAGCGTCCATAAAAATGATGATTTATCTAAGAATCAAACTTAAAGGAGATTTTATGACTGATTTCGATTGAAAGCATGATTCTAATCTCTGTTCCAAAATTTCAGCCCGTATGGTCTTATAGAGCCTGAGAAAACTGCTTCCAAAGTTCGAACACAAGTCTGAAATTAGCGTCCATAAAAATCATGATTTTTCAAAAAATCCACATTTATGGAAATTTTGTGACTGAATTTGATTAGTACCACGATTCTTACCGCTATTCCAAAATTTCAGCCTGTTTGGTCCCATAGAGCCTGAGAAAACTGCTTCCAAAGTTTGAACCCAAAACCGAAATTAGCGTCCATAAAAATCATGATTTTTCTAAGAATAAAGTTCGAACCCAAGTCTGAAATTAGCGTCCTTAAAAATCATGATTTTTCTAAAAATCCAACTTAATGGAGATTTTATGACTGATTTCGATTTAAAGCATGATTCTTATCGCTGTTCCAAAATTTCAGCCCGTATGGTCTTATAGAGCCTGAGAAAACTGCTTCCAAAGTTCGAACCCAAGTCTGAAATTAGCGTCCATAAAAATCATGATTTTTCTAAAAATCCAACTTTATGGAAATTTTGTGACTGAATTTGATTTGTTCCACGATTATTATCGCTATTCAAAAATTTCAGCCCGTTCGGTCCTATAGAGCCTCAGAAAACTGCTTCCAAAGTTCGAACCCAAGTCTGAAATTAGCGTCCATAAAAATCATGATTTTTCTCAAAATCCAACTTAATGGAAATTTTGTGACTGAATTTGATTAGTACCACGATTCTTATCGCAATTCCAGAATTTCAGCCTGTTTGGTTCATAGAGCCTGAGAAAACTGCTTCTAAAGTTCGAACCCAAGTCTGAAATTAGCGTCCATAAAAATCATGATTTTTCTAAGAATCAAACTTTTTGGAGATTTTATGACTGATTTCGATTAAAAGCATGATTCTTATCTCTGTTCCAAAATTTCAGCCCGTATGGTCTTATAGAGCCTGAGAAAACTGCTTCCAAAGTTCGAACCCGAGTCTGAAATTAGCGTCCATAAAAATCATGATTTTTCTAAAAATCCAACTTAATGGAAATTTTGTGACTGAATTTGATTAGTACCACGATTCTTATCGCTATTCCAAAATTTCAGCCTGTTTGGTTCATAGAGCCTGAGAAAACTGCTTCTAAAGTTCGAACCCAAGTCTGAAATTAGCGTCCATAAAAATCATGATTTTTCTAAGAATCAATCTTTTTGGAGATTTTATGACTGATTTCGATTAAAAGCACGATTCTTATCGCTATTCCAAAATTTCAGCCCGTTTGGTCACATAGAGCCTGAGAAAACTGCTTCCAAAGTTAGAAACCAAGTCTGAAATTAGCGTCCATAAAAATCATGATTTATCTAAGAATCAAACTTAAAGGAGATTTTATGACTGATTTCGATTAAAAGCATGATTCTTATCTCTGTTCCAAAATTTCGGCCCGTATGGTCTTATATAGCCTGAGAAAACTGCTTCCAAAGTTCGAACCCAAGTCTGAAATTAGCGTCAATAAAAATCATGATTTTTCAAAAAATCCAACTTTATGGAAATTTTGTGACTGAATTTGATTTGTACCACGATTCTTACCGCTATTCCGAAATTTCAGCCTGTTTGGTCCCATACAGCCTGAGAAAACTGCTTCCAAAGTTCGAACCCAAGTGTAAAATTAGCGTCCATAAAAATCATGATTTTTCTAAGAATCAAACTTTTTGGAGATTTTATGACTGATTTCTATTTAAAGCATGATTCTTATCCCTGTTCCAAAATTTCAGCCCGTATGGTCTTATAGAGCCTGAGAAAACTGCTTCCAAAATTCGAACCCGAGTCTGAAATTAGCGTCCATAAAAATCATGATTTTTCTAAAAATCCAACTTAATGGAAATTTTGTGACTGAATTTGATTAGTACCACGATTCTTATCGCTATTTCAAAATTTCAGCCCGTTTGGTCACATAGAGCCTGAGAAAACTGCTTCCAAAGTTAGAACCCAAGTCTGAAATTAGCGTCCATAAAAATCATGATTTATCTAAGAATCAAACTTAAAGGAGATTTTATGACTGATTTCGATTGAAAGCATGATTCTTATCTCTGTTCCAAAATTTCAGCCCGTATGGTCTTATAGAGCCTGAGAAAACTGCTTCCAAAGTTCGAACACAAGTCTGAAATTAGCGTCCATAAAAATCATGATTTTTCAAAAAATCCACATTAATGGAAATTTTGTGACTGAATTTGATTAGTACCACGATTCTTACCGCTATTCCAAAATTTCAGCCTGTTTGGTCCCATAGAGCCTGAGAAAACTGCTTCCAAAGTTTGAACCCAAAACCGAAATTAGCGTCCATAAAAATCATGATTTTTCTAAGAATAAAGTTCGAACCCAAGTCTGAAATTAGCGTCCTTAAAAATCATGATTTTTCTAAAAATCCAACTTAATGGAGATTTTATGACTGATTTCGATTTAAAGCATGATTCTTATCGCTGTTCCAAAATTTCAGCCCGTATGGTCTTATAGAGCCTGAGAAAACTGCTTCCAAAGTTCGAACCCAAGTCTGAAATTAGCGTCCATAAAAATCATGATTTTTCTAAAAATCCAACTTTATGGAAATTTTGTGACTGAATTTGATTTGTTCCACGATTATTATCGCTATTCAAAAATTTCAGCCCGTTCGGTCCTATAGAGCCTCAGAAAACTGCTTCCAAAGTTCGAACCCAAGTCTGAAATTAGCGTCCATAAAAATCATGATTTTTCTCAAAATCCAACTTAATGGAAATTTTGTGACTGAATTTGATTAGTACCACGATTCTTATCGCAATTCCAAAATTTCAGCCTGTTTGGTTCATAGAGCCTGAGAAAACTGCTTCTAAAGTTCGAACCCAAGTCTGAAATTAGCGTCCATAAAAATCATGATTTTTCTAAGAATCAAACTTTTTGGAGATTTTATGACTGATTTCGATTAAAAGCACGATTCTTATCGCTATTCCAAAATTTCAGCCCGTTTGGTCACATAGAGCCTGAGAAAACTGCTTCCAAAGTTAGAAACCAAGTCTGAAATTAGCGTCCATAAAAATCATGATTTATCTAAGAATCAAACTTAAAGGAGATTTTATGACTGATTTCGATTAAAAGCATGATTCTTATCTCTGTTCCAAAATTTCGGCCCGTATGGTCTTATATAGCCTGAGAAAACTGCTTCCAAAGTTCGAACCCAAGTCTGAAATTAGCGTCAATAAAAATCATGATTTTTCAAAAAATCCAACTTTATGGAAATTTTGTGACTGAATTTGATTTGTACCACGATTCTTACCGCTATTCCGAAATTTCAGCCTGTTTGGTCCCATACAGCCTGAGAAAACTGCTTCCAAAGTTCGAACCCAAGTGTAAAATTAGCGTCCATAAAAATCATGATTTTTCTAAGAATCAAACTTTTTGGAGATTTTATGACTGATTTCTATTTAAAGCATGATTCTTATTAGTCCAGTCAGTGGGGAGTTTTACCTTGCAAAAGGTTAGGTAGTAGCGATTTTGATATATGTTGTCAAGATTGGGACTCTAAGGAAAAAAAAAAGTTTTCGACCTTGGGAGGGTCGAGCTCGACCCGCCATCTTGGATTGAAGGTGCCAAAATTTGTTTTTTTCAAAATAATTGTGAAGTGGTCGTTTTTACAACCAAATTGTTCAGGGCAAACTAAAAGACAACTAAATTACCTACATTTTTTGTGGACGGTATTTTTTTGTATGTCTAATAGGTAACGAGTTACAGTGGCGGAAATGTGAATATTTTTCTAAAAAATGATGAAATTCCCAACTTTGTAATTTTTTCGGGTTATTCATTACATATAATTATACCTAATAATTTTGTAAACTCATTTCCACACCACCATGAGGTATAGAACATGGCGCATTTTTTTACTGTGGTATCTCCAGTAGGTCTACCCCACAGATATACCAGCTATGGTAGATTTCGAAATTATGTTACATTACTATGAATTATGTTACTATAAATTATGCTTAATAACAGTCTTCGTCACCAATGTCATCATCTAACTCATTGCCTGTGATACTGAGATTCTGGGCTTTCATTGACAACATCTCTTCTTCTTCGTCCTCGACATCGATGTGAACCTCTAGCGAATTTCAGCATGTTTGACCATTACAGCACCCACATACAATAGAACACTTCAATCCAGCTTTCGTGCAGCTACATGCAACGCCGCTTCCTTTTTTAAAATTGCATGAAATAAATTTTAATAAAGTCTCGGGTGCTGGTTTCTTTGTCATTCTTACTGGAACAAGCCCGTTGGTGTCACGTTTCCAGCCCCAGTTTCTGGATTTTTTTGGATTCCATACCATTTTTGGACTTGATGGTACGTTCTAAATGCATGGTACCGTGCAGCGTCGTTCGTTGGTGGCAAAGAGGCAAGATTGAATTTGCTTTTTGTTGTCGACTTTGCGAAACGTTTGTAGCGGACTTCTTCCAAGGTTTCCTTATCCATGTCACCCCCGTACAAAGCAACAAGAAAGCGTGTTCTTGCAACTGCGATGTCTTCTGGTGTTGCATCATGTTGTTTGAAGATTCCTATCATGGCATTGAGTCTTGTGTAGTTTTTTACAAGCGAACGAAATTTTGTTTTTCCTTGGTTGAAGAAGGACGATGTTGTATCGCAGCCGCTAAATGCCATGAAGAAACAGAATATTCTCAGCCGCCTCTTTGTATTTCACACTATTCGCGGAACACAGTCTTTCAAAAGTTTTGCCTCTCCCGGGTTTGCGAAGATATATACTACTTTTGGGTGGTGCTAATGCTGTCAGCAGAACTAAGAGATCAACGTCTTCGCCAATAATGAAAACAGCGTCATATGATGAACTAAAGGAAATCGCAGTATTGACAATCAACTCATCAGCATCTTCTTCAGCCTGCTTAACTGTAAAATCATCCTGTATAAATTGCTTTGTAAGCATCGAAATCAGACGGACTTTGTTATTTTCAGTGGCTAAAAATCGTTCTTGTGAAACTTGAACTGGCATTGTTTCATCGAAAAGAACATCTGCAGACATGAGCATCCAGGCAACGTCCTGTAACCAGGACTCAATCAGTGTTGCCAAGTAGACTAGGATCCCACTATAACAAATCAACGTCATCGAGTACACGGATGATGCTATATAAGTATATTGTAACGTAGAAATACGTTAAAATGATATTGTGTAATATGTTCGTACAAAATTTATCAAGAAAACTGAACTTTTAGAATTTTTTGTCAAAATTTTCTTCTTTCAACCGCTGTAACTCGTTACCTATTAGACTTACAAAAAAAAAACTTTCCACAAAAAATGTAGGTAATTTAGTTGTCTTTAAGTTTGCCTTCAACAATTTGGTTGTAAAATCAACCACTTCATAATTATTTTGAAAAAACCAAATTTTGGCACCTTCAATCCAAGATGGCGGATCGAGCTCGACCCCCCCAAGGTCGAAAACTTTTTTTTTTCTTTAGAGTCCCAATCTTAACAACATATGTGAAAATCGCTACTACCTAACCTTTTGCAAGGTGGAGCCCTTTTTTATCCCCCACTGACTGGACTAACCCTGTTCCAAAATTTCAGCCCGTATGGTCTTATAGAGCCTGAGAAAACTGCTTCCAAAGTTCGAACCCGAGTCTGAAATTAGCGTCCATAAAAATCATGATTTTTCTAAAAATCCAACTTAATGGAAATTTTGTGACTGAATTTGATTAGTACCACGATTCTTATCGCTATTCCAAAATTTCAGCCCGTTTGGTCCCATACAGCCTGAGAAAACTGCTTCCAAAGTTCGAACCCAAGTGTAAAATTAGCGTCCATAAAAATCATGATTTTTCTAAGAATCAAACTTTTTGGAGATTTTATGACTGATTTCTATTTAAAGCATGATTCTTATCCCTGTTCCAAAATTTCAGCCCGTATGGTCTTATAGAGCCTGAGAAAACTGCTTCCAAAGTTCGAACCCGAGTCTGAAATTAGCGTCCATAAAAATCATGATTTTTCTAAAAATCCAACTTTATGGAAATTTTGTGACTGAATTTGATTAGTACCACGATTCTTATCGCAATTCCAAAATTTCAGCCTGTTTGGTTCATAGAGCCTGAGAAAACTGCTTCTAAAGTTCGAACCCAAGTCTGAAATTAGCGTCCATAAAAATCAAGATTTTTCTAAGAATCAAACTTTTTGGAGATTTTATGACTGATTTCGATTAAAAGCATGATTCTTATCTCTGTTCCAAAATTTCAGCCCGTATGGTCTTATAGAGCCTGAGAAAACTGCTTCCAAAGTTCGAACCCGAGTCTAAAATTAGCGTCCATAAAAATCATGATTTTTCTAAAAATCCAACTTAATGGAAATTTTGTGACTGAATTTGATTAGTACCACGATTCTTATCGCAATTCCAAAATTTCAGCCTGTTTGGTTCATAGAGCCTGAGAAAACTGCTTCTAAAGTTCGAACCCAAGTCTGAAATAAGCGTCCATAAAAATCATGATTTTTCTAAGAATCAAACTTTTTGGAGATTTTATGACTGATTTCGATTAAAAGCACGATTCTTATCGCTATTCCAAAATTTCAGCCCGTTTGGTCACATAGAGCCTGAGAAAACTGCTTCCAAAGTTAGAAACCAAGTCTGAAATTAGCGTCCATAAAAATCATGATTTATCTAAGAATCAAACTTATAGGAGATTTTATGACTGATTTTGATTTAAAACATGATTCTGATCACTGTTCCGAAATTTCAGCCCGTTTGGTCCCATAGAGCCTGAGAAAACTGCTTCCAAAGTTCGAACCCAAGTATAAAATTAGCGTCCATAAAAATCATGATTTTTCAAAAAATCCACATTTATGGAAATTTTGTGACTGAATTTGATTAGTACCACGATTCTTACCGCTATTCCAAAATTTCAGCCTGTTTGGTCCCATAGAGCCTGAGAAAACTGCTTCCAAAGTTTGAACCCAAAACCGAAATTAGCGTCCATAAAAATCATGATTTTTCTAAGAATAAAGTTCGAACCCAAGTCTGAAATTAGCGTCCTTAAAAATCATGATTTTTCTAAAAATCCAACTTAATGGAAATTTTATGACTGATTTCGATTTAAAGCATGATTCTTATCGCTGTTCCAAAATTTCAGCCCGTATGGTCTTATAGAGCCTGAGAAAACTGCTTCCAAAGTTCGAACCCAAGACTGAAATTAGCGTCCATAAAAATCATGATTTTTCTAAAAATCCAACTTTATGGAAATTTTGTGACTGAATTTGATTTGTTCCACGATTATTATCGCTATTCAAAAATTTCAGCCCGTTCGGTCCTATAGAGCCTCAGAAAACTGCTTCCAAAGTTCGAACCCAAGTCTGAAATTAGCGTCCATAAAAATCATGATTTTTCTCAAAATCCAACTTAATGGAAATTTTGTGACTGAATTTGATTAGTACCACGATTCTTATCGCAATTCCAAAATTTCAGCCTGTTTGGTTCATAGAGCCTGAGAAAACTGCTTCTAAAGTTCGAACCCAAGTCTGAAATTAGCGTCCATAAAAATCATGATTTTTCTAAGAATCAAACTTTTTGGAGATTTTATGACTGATTTCGATTAAAAGCATGATTCTTATCTCTGTTCCAAAATTTCAGCCCGTATGGTCTTATAGAGCCTGAGAAAACTGCTTCCAAAGTTCGAACCCGAGTCTGAAATTAGCGTCCATAAAAATCATGATTTTTCTAAAAATCCAACTTAATGGAAATTTTGTGACTGAATTTGATTAGTACCACGATTCTTATCGCAATTCCAAAATTTCAGCCTGTTTGGTTCATAGAGCCTGAGAAAACTGCTTCTAAAGTTCGAACCCAAGTCTGAAATTAGCGTCCATAAAAATCATGATTTTTCTAAGAATCAAACTTTTTGGAGATTTTATGACTGATTTCGATTAAAAGCACGATTCTTATCGCTATTCCAAATTAGCGTCCATAAAAATCATGATTTTTCTAAGAATCATCTTTTTGGAGATTTTATGACTGATTTCGATTAAAAGCATGATTCTTATCTCTGTTCCAAAATTTCAGCCCGTATGGTCTTATAGAGCCTGAGAAAACTGCTTCCAAAGTTCGAACCCGAGTCTGAAATTAGCGTCCATAAAAATCATGATTTTTCTAAAAATCCAACTTAATGGAAATTTTGTGACTGAATTTAATTAGTACCACGATTCTTATCGCAATTCCAAAATTTCAGCCTGTTTGGTTCATAGAGCCTGAGAAAACTGCTTCTAAAGTTCGAACCCAAGTCTGAAATTAGCGTCCATAAAAATCATGATTTTTCTAAGAATCAAACTTTTTGGAGATTTTATGACTGATTTCGATTAAAAGCACGATTCTTATCGCTATTCCAAAATTTCAGCCCGTTTGGTCACATAGAGCCTGAGAAAACTGCTTCCAAAGTTAGAAACCAAGTCTGAAATTAGCGTCCATAAAAATCATGATTTATCTAAGAATCAAGTTTAAAGGAGATTTTATGACTGATTTTGATTTAAAACATGATTCTGATCACTGTTCCGAAATTTCAGCCCGTTTGGTCCCATAGAGCCTGAGAAAACTGCTTCCAAAGTTCGAACCCAAGTATAAAATTAGCGTCCATAAAAATCATGATTTTTCAAAAAATCCACATTTATGGAAATTTTGTGACTGAATTTGATTAGTACCACGATTCTTACCGCTATTCCAAAATTTCAGCCTGTTTGGTCCCATAGAGCCTGAGAAAACTGCTTCCAAAGTTTGAACCCAAAACCGAAATTAGCGTCCATAAAAATCATGATTTTTCTAAGAATAAAGTTCGAACCCAAGTCTGAAATTAGCGTCCTTAAAAATCATGATTTTTCTAAAAATCCAACTTAATGGAGATTTTATGACTGATTTCGATTTAAAGCATGATTCTAATCGCTGTTCCAAAATTTCAGCCCGTATGGTCTTATAGAGCCTGAGAAAACTGCTTCCAAAGTTCGAACCCAAGTCTGAAATTAGCGTCCATAAAAATCATGATTTTTCTAAAAATCCAACTTTATGGAAATTTTGTGACTGAATTTGATTAGTACCAATCGTGGTAAGTAAGAATCGTCTTATCGCTATTCCAAAATTTCAACCCGTTTGGTCCCATAGAGCCTGAGAAAACTGCTTCCAAAGTTCGAACCCAAGTCTGAAATTAGCGTCCATAAAAATCATGATTTTTCTCAAAATCCAACTTAATGGAAATTTTGTGACTGAATTTGATTAGTACCACGATTCTTATCGCTATTTCAAAATTTCAGCCCGTTTGGTCACATAGAGCCTGAGAAAACTGCTTCCAAAGTTAGAACCCAAGTCTGAAATTAGCGTCCATAAAAATCATGATTTATCTAAGAATCAAACTTAAAGGAGATTTTATGACTGATTTCGATTGAAAGCATGATTCTTATCTCTGTTCCAAAATTTCAGCCCGTATGGTCTTATAGAGCCTGAGAAAACTGCTTCCAAAGTTCGAACACAAGTCTGAAATTAGCGTCCATAAAAATCATGATTTTTCAAAAAATCCACATTAATGGAAATTTTGTGACTGAATTTGATTAGTACCACGATTCTTACCGCTATTCCAAAATTTCAGCCTGTTTGGTCCCATAGAGCCTGAGAAAACTGCTTCCAAAGTTTGAACCCAAAACCGAAATTAGCGTCCATAAAAATCATGATTTTTCTAAGAATAAAGTTCGAACCCAAGTCTGAAATTAGCGTCCTTAAAAATCATGATTTTTCTAAAAATCCAACTTAATGGAGATTTTATGACTGATTTCGATTTAAAGCATGATTCTTATCGCTGTTCCAAAATTTCAGCCCGTATGGTCTTATAGAGCCTGAGAAAACTGCTTCCAAAGTTCGAACCCAAGTCTGAAATTAGCGTCCATAAAAATCATGATTTTTCTAAAAATCCAACTTTATGGAAATTTTGTGACTGAATTTGATTTGTTCCACGATTATTATCGCTATTCAAAAATTTCAGCCCGTTCGGTCCTATAGAGCCTCAGAAAACTGCTTCCAAAGTTCGAACCCAAGTCTGAAATTAGCGTCCATAAAAATCATGATTTTTCTCAAAATCCAACTTAATGGAAATTTTGTGACTGAATTTGATTAGTACCACGATTCTTATCGCAATTCCAAAATTTCAGCCTGTTTGGTTCATAGAGCCTGAGAAAACTGCTTCTAAAGTTCGAACCCAAGTCTGAAATTAGCGTCCATAAAAATCATGATTTTTCTAAGAATCAAACTTTTTGGAGATTTTATGACTGATTTCGATTAAAAGCACGATTCTTATCGCTATTCCAAAATTTCAGCCCGTTTGGTCACATAGAGCCTGAGAAAACTGCTTCCAAAGTTAGAAACCAAGTCTGAAATTAGCGTCCATAAAAATCATGATTTATCTAAGAATCAAACTTAAAGGAGATTTTATGACTGATTTCGATTAAAAGCATGATTCTTATCTCTGTTCCAAAATTTCGGCCCGTATGGTCTTATATAGCCTGAGAAAACTGCTTCCAAAGTTCGAACCCAAGTCTGAAATTAGCGTCAATAAAAATCATGATTTTTCAAAAAATCCAACTTTATGGAAATTTTGTGACTGAATTTGATTTGTACCACGATTCTTACCGCTATTCCGAAATTTCAGCCTGTTTGGTCCCATACAGCCTGAGAAAACTGCTTCCAAAGTTCGAACCCAAGTGTAAAATTAGCGTCCATAAAAATCATGATTTTTCTAAGAATCAAACTTTTTGGAGATTTTATGACTGATTTCTATTTAAAGCATGATTCTTATTAGTCCAGTCAGTGGGGAGTTTTACCTTGCAAAAGGTTAGGTAGTAGCGATTTTGATATATGTTGTCAAGATTGGGACTCTAAGGAAAAAAAAAAGTTTTCGACCTTGGGAGGGTCGAGCTCGACCCGCCATCTTGGATTGAAGGTGCCAAAATTTGTTTTTTTCAAAATAATTGTGAAGTGGTCGTTTTTACAACCAAATTGTTCAGGGCAAACTAAAAGACAACTAAATTACCTACATTTTTTGTGGACGGTATTTTTTTGTATGTCTAATAGGTAACGAGTTACAGTGGCGGAAATGTGAATATTTTTCTAAAAAATGATGAAATTCCCAACTTTGTAATTTTTTCGGGTTATTCATTACATATAATTATACCTAATAATTTTGTAAACTCATTTCCACACCACCATGAGGTATAGAACATGGCGCATTTTTTTACTGTGGTATCTCCAGTAGGTCTACCCCACAGATATACCAGCTATGGTAGATTTCGAAATTATGTTACATTACTATGAATTATGTTACTATAAATTATGCTTAATAACAGTCTTCGTCACCAATGTCATCATCTAACTCATTGCCTGTGATACTGAGATTCTGGGCTTTCATTGACAACATCTCTTCTTCTTCGTCCTCGACATCGATGTGAACCTCTAGCGAATTTCAGCATGTTTGACCATTACAGCACCCACATACAATAGAACACTTCAATCCAGCTTTCGTGCAGCTACATGCAACGCCGCTTCCTTTTTTAAAATTGCATGAAATAAATTTTAATAAAGTCTCGGGTGCTGGTTTCTTTGTCATTCTTACTGGAACAAGCCCGTTGGTGTCACGTTTCCAGCCCCAGTTTCTGGATTTTTTTGGATTCCATACCATTTTTGGACTTGATGGTACGTTCTAAATGCATGGTACCGTGCAGCGTCGTTCGTTGGTGGCAAAGAGGCAAGATTGAATTTGCTTTTTGTTGTCGACTTTGCGAAACGTTTGTAGCGGACTTCTTCCAAGGTTTCCTTATCCATGTCACCCCCGTACAAAGCAACAAGAAAGCGTGTTCTTGCAACTGCGATGTCTTCTGGTGTTGCATCATGTTGTTTGAAGATTCCTATCATGGCATTGAGTCTTGTGTAGTTTTTTACAAGCGAACGAAATTTTGTTTTTCCTTGGTTGAAGAAGGACGATGTTGTATCGCAGCCGCTAAATGCCATGAAGAAACAGAATATTCTCAGCCGCCTCTTTGTATTTCACACTATTCGCGGAACACAGTCTTTCAAAAGTTTTGCCTCTCCCGGGTTTGCGAAGATATATACTACTTTTGGGTGGTGCTAATGCTGTCAGCAGAACTAAGAGATCAACGTCTTCGCCAATAATGAAAACAGCGTCATATGATGAACTAAAGGAAATCGCAGTATTGACAATCAACTCATCAGCATCTTCTTCAGCCTGCTTAACTGTAAAATCATCCTGTATAAATTGCTTTGTAAGCATCGAAATCAGACGGACTTTGTTATTTTCAGTGGCTAAAAATCGTTCTTGTGAAACTTGAACTGGCATTGTTTCATCGAAAAGAACATCTGCAGACATGAGCATCCAGGCAACGTCCTGTAACCAGGACTCAATCAGTGTTGCCAAGTAGACTAGGATCCCACTATAACAAATCAACGTCATCGAGTACACGGATGATGCTATATAAGTATATTGTAACGTAGAAATACGTTAAAATGATATTGTGTAATATGTTCGTACAAAATTTATCAAGAAAACTGAACTTTTAGAATTTTTTGTCAAAATTTTCTTCTTTCAACCGCTGTAACTCGTTACCTATTAGACTTACAAAAAAAAAACTTTCCACAAAAAATGTAGGTAATTTAGTTGTCTTTAAGTTTGCCTTCAACAATTTGGTTGTAAAATCAACCACTTCATAATTATTTTGAAAAAACCAAATTTTGGCACCTTCAATCCAAGATGGCGGATCGAGCTCGACCCCCCCAAGGTCGAAAACTTTTTTTTTTCTTTAGAGTCCCAATCTTAACAACATATGTGAAAATCGCTACTACCTAACCTTTTGCAAGGTGGAGCCCTTTTTTATCCCCCACTGACTGGACTATATCCCTGTTCCAAAATTTCAGCCCGTATGGTCTTATAGAGCCTGAGAAAACTGCTTCCAAAGTTCGAACCCGAGTCTGAAATTAGCGTCCATAAAAATCATGATTTTTCTAAAAATCCAACTTAATGGAAATTTTGTGACTGAATTTGATTAGTACCACGATTCTTATCGCTATTCCAAAATTTCAGCCCGTTTGGTCCCATACAGCCTGAGAAAACTGCTTCCAAAGTTCGAACCCAAGTGTAAAATTAGCGTCCATAAAAATCATGATTTTTCTAAGAATCAAACTTTTTGGAGATTTTATGACTGATTTCTATTTAAAGCATGATTCTTATCCCTGTTCCAAAATTTCAGCCCGTATGGTCTTATAGAGCCTGAGAAAACTGCTTCCAAAGTTCGAACCCGAGTCTGAAATTAGCGTCCATAAAAATCATGATTTTTCTAAAAATCCAACTTTATGGAAATTTTGTGACTGAATTTGATTAGTACCACGATTCTTATCGCAATTCCAAAATTTCAGCCTGTTTGGTTCATAGAGCCTGAGAAAACTGCTTCTAAAGTTCGAACCCAAGTCTGAAATTAGCGTCCATAAAAATCAAGATTTTTCTAAGAATCAAACTTTTTGGAGATTTTATGACTGATTTCGATTAAAAGCATGATTCTTATCTCTGTTCCAAAATTTCAGCCCGTATGGTCTTATAGAGCCTGAGAAAACTGCTTCCAAAGTTCGAACCCGAGTCTAAAATTAGCGTCCATAAAAATCATGATTTTTCTAAAAATCCAACTTAATGGAAATTTTGTGACTGAATTTGATTAGTACCACGATTCTTATCGCAATTCCAAAATTTCAGCCTGTTTGGTTCATAGAGCCTGAGAAAACTGCTTCTAAAGTTCGAACCCAAGTCTGAAATAAGCGTCCATAAAAATCATGATTTTTCTAAGAATCAAACTTTTTGGAGATTTTATGACTGATTTCGATTAAAAGCACGATTCTTATCGCTATTCCAAAATTTCAGCCCGTTTGGTCACATAGAGCCTGAGAAAACTGCTTCCAAAGTTAGAAACCAAGTCTGAAATTAGCGTCCATAAAAATCATGATTTATCTAAGAATCAAACTTAAAGGAGATTTTATGACTGATTTTGATTTAAAACATGATTCTGATCACTGTTCCGAAATTTCAGCCCGTTTGGTCCCATAGAGCCTGAGAAAACTGCTTCCAAAGTTCGAACCCAAGTATAAAATTAGCGTCCATAAAAATCATGATTTTTCAAAAAATCCACATTTATGGAAATTTTGTGACTGAATTTGATTAGTACCACGATTCTTACCGCTATTCCAAAATTTCAGCCTGTTTGGTCCCATAGAGCCTGAGAAAACTGCTTCCAAAGTTTGAACCCAAAACCGAAATTAGCGTCCATAAAAATCATGATTTTTCTAAGAATAAAGTTCGAACCCAAGTCTGAAATTAGCGTCCTTAAAAATCATGATTTTTCTAAAAATCCAACTTAATGGAAATTTTATGACTGATTTCGATTTAAAGCATGATTCTTATCGCTGTTCCAAAATTTCAGCCCGTATGGTCTTATAGAGCCTGAGAAAACTGCTTCCAAAGTTCGAACCCAAGACTGAAATTAGCGTCCATAAAAATCATGATTTTTCTAAAAATCCAACTTTATGGAAATTTTGTGACTGAATTTGATTTGTTCCACGATTATTATCGCTATTCAAAAATTTCAGCCCGTTCGGTCCTATAGAGCCTCAGAAAACTGCTTCCAAAGTTCGAACCCAAGTCTGAAATTAGCGTCCATAAAAATCATGATTTTTCTCAAAATCCAACTTAATGGAAATTTTGTGACTGAATTTGATTAGTACCACGATTCTTATCGCAATTCCAAAATTTCAGCCTGTTTGGTTCATAGAGCCTGAGAAAACTGCTTCTAAAGTTCGAACCCAAGTCTGAAATTAGCGTCCATAAAAATCATGATTTTTCTAAGAATCAAACTTTTTGGAGATTTTATGACTGATTTCGATTAAAAGCATGATTCTTATCTCTGTTCCAAAATTTCAGCCCGTATGGTCTTATAGAGCCTGAGAAAACTGCTTCCAAAGTTCGAACCCGAGTCTGAAATTAGCGTCCATAAAAATCATGATTTTTCTAAAAATCCAACTTAATGGAAATTTTGTGACTGAATTTGATTAGTACCACGATTCATATCGCAATTCCAAAATTTCAGCCTGTTTGGTTCATAGAGCCTGAGAAAACTGCTTCTAAAGTTCGAACCCAAGTCTGAAATTAGCGTCCATAAAAATCATGATTTTTCTAAGAATCAAACTTTTTGGAGATTTTATGACTGATTTCGATTAAAAGCACGATTCTTATCGCTATTCCAAATTAGCGTCCATAAAAATCATGATTTTTCTAAGAATCATCTTTTTGGAGATTTTATGACTGATTTCGATTAAAAGCATGATTCTTATCTCTGTTCCAAAATTTCAGCCCGTATGGTCTTATAGAGCCTGAGAAAACTGCTTCCAAAGTTCGAACCCGAGTCTGAAATTAGCGTCCATAAAAATCATGATTTTTCTAAAAATCCAACTTAATGGAAATTTTGTGACTGAATTTAATTAGTACCACGATTCTTATCGCAATTCCAAAATTTCAGCCTGTTTGGTTCATAGAGCCTGAGAAAACTGCTTCTAAAGTTCGAACCCAAGTCTGAAATTAGCGTCCATAAAAATCATGATTTTTCTAAGAATCAAACTTTTTGGAGATTTTATGACTGATTTCGATTAAAAGCACGATTCTTATCGCTATTCCAAAATTTCAGCCCGTTTGGTCACATAGAGCCTGAGAAAACTGCTTCCAAAGTTAGAAACCAAGTCTGAAATTAGCGTCCATAAAAATCATGATTTATCTAAGAATCAAGTTTAAAGGAGATTTTATGACTGATTTTGATTTAAAACATGATTCTGATCACTGTTCCGAAATTTCAGCCCGTTTGGTCCCATAGAGCCTGAGAAAACTGCTTCCAAAGTTCGAACCCAAGTATAAAATTAGCGTCCATAAAAATCATGATTTTTCAAAAAATCCACATTTATGGAAATTTTGTGACTGAATTTGATTAGTACCACGATTCTTACCGCTATTCCAAAATTTCAGCCTGTTTGGTCCCATAGAGCCTGAGAAAACTGCTTCCAAAGTTTGAACCCAAAACCGAAATTAGCGTCCATAAAAATCATGATTTTTCTAAGAATAAAGTTCGAACCCAAGTCTGAAATTACCGTCCTTAAAAATCATGATTTTTCTAAAAATCCAACTTAATGGAGATTTTATGACTGATTTCGATTTAAAGCATGATTCTAATCGCTGTTCCAAAATTTCAGCCCGTATGGTCTTATAGAGCCTGAGAAAACTGCTTCCAAAGTTCGAACCCAAGTCTGAAATTAGCGTCCATAAAAATCATGATTTTTCTAAAAATCCAACTTTATGGAAATTTTGTGACTGAATTTGATTAGTACCAATCGTGGTAAGTAAGAATCGTCTTATCGCTATTCCAAAATTTCAAGCGGTTTGGTCCCATAGAGCCTGAGAAATCTGCTTCCAAAGTTCGAACCCAAGTCTGAAATTAGCGTCCATAAAAATCATGATTTTTCTCAAAATCCAACTTAATGGAAATTTTGTGACTGAATTTGATTAGTACCACGATTCTTATCGCAATTCCAAAATTTCAGCCTGTTTGGTTCATAGAGCCTGAGAAAACTGCTTCTAAAGTTCGAACCCAAGTCTGAAATTAGCGTCCATAAAAATCATGATTTTTCTCAAAATCCAACTTAATGGAAATTTTGTGACTGAATTTGATTAGTACCACGATTCTTATCGCAATTCCAAAATTTCAGCCTGTTTGGTTCATAGAGCCTGAGAAAACTGCTTCTAAAGTTCGAACCCAAGTCTGAAATTAGCGTCCATAAAAATCATGATTTTTCTCAAAATCCAACTTAATGGAAATTTTGTGACTGAATTTGATTAGTACCACGATTCTTATCGCAATTCCAAAATTTCAGCCTGTTTGGTTCATAGAGCCTGAGAAAACTGCTTCCAAAGTTCGAACCCAAGTCTGAAATTAGCGTCCATAAAAATCATGATTTTTCTAAAAATCCAACTCTATGGAAATTTTGTGACTGATTTCGATTTAAAGCATGATTCTTATCGCTGTTCCAAAATTTCAGCCCGTATGGTCTTATAGAGCCTGAGAAAACTGCTTCCAAAGTTCGAACCCAAGACTGAAATTAGCGTCCATAAAAATCATGATTTTTCTAAAAATCCAACTTTATGGAAATTTTGTGACTGAATTTGATTTGTTCCACGATTATTATCGCTATTCAAAAATTTCAGCCCGTTCGGTCCTATAGAGCCTCAGAAAACTGCTTCCAAAGTTCGAACCCAAGTCTGAAATTAGCGTCCATAAAAATCATGATTTTTCTCAAAATCCAACTTAATGGAAATTTTGTGACTGAATTTGATTAGTACCACGATTCTTATCGCAATTCCAAAATTTCAGCCTGTTTGGTTCATAGAGCCTGAGAAAACTGCTTCTAAAGTTCGAACCCAAGTCTGAAATTAGCGTCCATAAAAATCATGATTTTTCTAAGAATCAAACTTTTTGGAGATTTTATGACTGATTTCGATTAAAAGCATGATTCTTATCTCTGTTCCAAAATTTCAGCCCGTATGGTCTTATAGAGCCTGAGAAAACTGCTTCCAAAGTTCGAACCCGAGTCTGAAATTAGCGTCCATAAAAATCATGATTTTTCTAAAAATCCAACTTAATGGAAATTTTGTGACTGAATTTGATTAGTACCACGATTCTTATCGCAATTCCAAAATTTCAGCCTGTTTGGTTCATAGAGCCTGAGAAAACTGCTTCCAAAGTTCGAACCCAAGTGTAAAATTAGCGTCCATAAAAATCATGATTTTTCTAAGAATCAAACTTTTTGGAGATTTTATGACTGATTTCTATTTAAAGCATGATTCTTATCCCTGTTCCAAAATTTCAGCCCGTATGGTCTTATAGAGCCTGAGAAAACTGCTTCCAAAGTTCGAACCCGAGTCTGAAATTAGCGTCCATAAAAATCATGATTTTTCTAAAAATCCAACTTAATGGAAATTTTGTGACTGAATTTGATTAGTACCACGATTCTTATCGCTATTCCAAAATTTCAGCCCGTTTGGTCACATAGAGCCTGAGAAAACTGCTTCCGAAGTTAGAACCCAAGTCTGAAATTAGCGTCCATAAAAATCATGATTTATCTAAGAATCAAACTTAAAGGAGATTTTATGACTGATTTCGATTGAAAGCATGATTCTAATCTCTGTTCCAAAATTTCAGCCCGTATGGTCTTATAGAGCCTGAGAAAACTGCTTCCAAAGTTCGAACACAAGTCTGAAATTAGCGTCCATAAAAATCATGATTTTTCAAAAAATCCACATTCATGGAAATTTTGTGACTGAATTTGATTAGTACCACGATTCTTACCGCTATTCCAAAATTTCAGCCTGTTTGGTCCCATAGAGCCTGAGAAAACTGCTTCCAAAGTTTGAACCCAAAACCGAAATTAGCGTCCATAAAAATCATGATTTTTCTAAGAATAAAGTTCGAACCCAAGTCTGAAATTAGCGTCCTTAAAAATCATGATTTTTCTAAAAATCCAACTAAATGGAGATTTTATGACTGATTTCGATTTAAAGCATGATTCTTATCGCTGTTCCAAAATTTCAGCCCGTATGGTCTTATAGAGCCTGAGAAAACTGCTTCCAAAGTTCGAACCCAAGTCTGAAATTAGCGTCCATAAAAATCATGATTTTTCTAAAAATCCAACTTTATGGAAATTTTGTGACTGAATTTGATTAGTACCACGATTCTTATCGCAATTCCAAAATTTCAGCCTGTTTGGTTCATAGAGCCTGAGAAAACTGCTTCCAAAGTTCGAACCCAAGTCTGAAATTAGCGTCCTTAAAAATCATGATTTTTCTAAAAATCCAACTTAATGGAAATTTTATGACTGATTTCGATTTAAAGCATGATTCTTATCGCTGTTCCAAAATTTCAGCCCGTATGGTCTTATAGAGCCTGAGAAAACTGCTTCCAAAGTTCGAACCCAAGACTGAAATTAGCGTCCATAAAAATCATGATTTTTCTAAAAATCCAACTTTATGGAAATTTTGTGACTGAATTTGATTTGTTCCACGATTATTATCGCTATTCAAAAATTTCAGCCCGTTCGGTCCTATAGAGCCTCAGAAAACTGCTTCCAAAGTTCGAACCCAAGTCTGAAATTAGCGTCCATAAAAATCATGATTTTTCTCAAAATCCAACTTAATGGAAATTTTGTGACTGAATTTGATTAGTACCACGATTCTTATCGCAATTCCAAAATTTCAGCCTGTTTGGTTCATAGAGCCTGAGAAAACTGCTTCTAAAGTTCGAACCCAAGTCTGAAATTAGCGTCCATAAAAATCATGATTTTTCTAAGAATCAAACTTTTTGGAGATTTTATGACTGATTTCGATTAAAAGCATGATTCTTATCTCTGTTCCAAAATTTCAGCCCGTATGGTCTTATAGAGCCTGAGAAAACTGCTTCCAAAGTTCGAACCCGAGTCTGAAATTAGCGTCCATAAAAATCATGATTTTTCTAAAAATCCAACTTAATGGAAATTTTGTGACTGAATTTGATTAGTACCACGATTCATATCGCAATTCCAAAATTTCAGCCTGTTTGGTTCATAGAGCCTGAGAAAACTGCTTCTAAAGTTCGAACCCAAGTCTGAAATTAGCGTCCATAAAAATCATGATTTTTCTAAGAATCAAACTTTTTGGAGATTTTATGACTGATTTCGATTAAAAGCACGATTCTTATCGCTATTCCAAATTAGCGTCCATAAAAATCATGATTTTTCTAAGAATCATCTTTTTGGAGATTTTATGACTGATTTCGATTAAAAGCATGATTCTTATCTCTGTTCCAAAATTTCAGCCCGTATGGTCTTATAGAGCCTGAGAAAACTGCTTCCAAAGTTCGAACCCGAGTCTGAAATTAGCGTCCATAAAAATCATGATTTTTCTAAAAATCCAACTTAATGGAAATTTTGTGACTGAATTTAATTAGTACCACGATTCTTATCGCAATTCCAAAATTTCAGCCTGTTTGGTTCATAGAGCCTGAGAAAACTGCTTCTAAAGTTCGAACCCAAGTCTGAAATTAGCGTCCATAAAAATCATGATTTTTCTAAGAATCAAACTTTTTGGAGATTTTATGACTGATTTCGATTAAAAGCACGATTCTTATCGCTATTCCAAAATTTCAGCCCGTTTGGTCACATAGAGCCTGAGAAAACTGCTTCCAAAGTTAGAAACCAAGTCTGAAATTAGCGTCCATAAAAATCATGATTTATCTAAGAATCAAGTTTAAAGGAGATTTTATGACTGATTTTGATTTAAAACATGATTCTGATCACTGTTCCGAAATTTCAGCCCGTTTGGTCCCATAGAGCCTGAGAAAACTGCTTCCAAAGTTCGAACCCAAGTATAAAATTAGCGTCCATAAAAATCATGATTTTTCAAAAAATCCACATTTATGGAAATTTTGTGACTGAATTTGATTAGTACCACGATTCTTACCGCTATTCCAAAATTTCAGCCTGTTTGGTCCCATAGAGCCTGAGAAAACTGCTTCCAAAGTTTGAACCCAAAACCGAAATTAGCGTCCATAAAAATCATGATTTTTCTAAGAATAAAGTTCGAACCCAAGTCTGAAATTACCGTCCTTAAAAATCATGATTTTTCTAAAAATCCAACTTAATGGAGATTTTATGACTGATTTCGATTTAAAGCATGATTCTAATCGCTGTTCCAAAATTTCAGCCCGTATGGTCTTATAGAGCCTGAGAAAACTGCTTCCAAAGTTCGAACCCAAGTCTGAAATTAGCGTCCATAAAAATCATGATTTTTCTAAAAATCCAACTTTATGGAAATTTTGTGACTGAATTTGATTAGTACCAATCGTGGTAAGTAAGAATCGTCTTATCGCTATTCCAAAATTTCAAGCGGTTTGGTCCCATAGAGCCTGAGAAATCTGCTTCCAAAGTTCGAACCCAAGTCTGAAATTAGCGTCCATAAAAATCATGATTTTTCTCAAAATCCAACTTAATGGAAATTTTGTGACTGAATTTGATTAGTACCACGATTCTTATCGCAATTCCAAAATTTCAGCCTGTTTGGTTCATAGAGCCTGAGAAAACTGCTTCTAAAGTTCGAACCCAAGTCTGAAATTAGCGTCCATAAAAATCATGATTTTTCTCAAAATCCAACTTAATGGAAATTTTGTGACTGAATTTGATTAGTACCACGATTCTTATCGCAATTCCAAAATTTCAGCCTGTTTGGTTCATAGAGCCTGAGAAAACTGCTTCTAAAGTTCGAACCCAAGTCTGAAATTAGCGTCCATAAAAATCATGATTTTTCTCAAAATCCAACTTAATGGAAATTTTGTGACTGAATTTGATTAGTACCACGATTCTTATCGCAATTCCAAAATTTCAGCCTGTTTGGTTCATAGAGCCTGAGAAAACTGCTTCCAAAGTTCGAACCCAAGTCTGAAATTAGCGTCCATAAAAATCATGATTTTTCTAAAAATCCAACTCTATGGAAATTTTGTGACTGATTTCGATTTAAAGCATGATTCTTATCGCTGTTCCAAAATTTCAGCCCGTATGGTCTTATAGAGCCTGAGAAAACTGCTTCCAAAGTTCGAACCCAAGACTGAAATTAGCGTCCATAAAAATCATGATTTTTCTAAAAATCCAACTTTATGGAAATTTTGTGACTGAATTTGATTTGTTCCACGATTATTATCGCTATTCAAAAATTTCAGCCCGTTCGGTCCTATAGAGCCTCAGAAAACTGCTTCCAAAGTTCGAACCCAAGTCTGAAATTAGCGTCCATAAAAATCATGATTTTTCTCAAAATCCAACTTAATGGAAATTTTGTGACTGAATTTGATTAGTACCACGATTCTTATCGCAATTCCAAAATTTCAGCCTGTTTGGTTCATAGAGCCTGAGAAAACTGCTTCTAAAGTTCGAACCCAAGTCTGAAATTAGCGTCCATAAAAATCATGATTTTTCTAAGAATCAAACTTTTTGGAGATTTTATGACTGATTTCGATTAAAAGCATGATTCTTATCTCTGTTCCAAAATTTCAGCCCGTATGGTCTTATAGAGCCTGAGAAAACTGCTTCCAAAGTTCGAACCCGAGTCTGAAATTAGCGTCCATAAAAATCATGATTTTTCTAAAAATCCAACTTAATGGAAATTTTGTGACTGAATTTGATTAGTACCACGATTCTTATCGCAATTCCAAAATTTCAGCCTGTTTGGTTCATAGAGCCTGAGAAAACTGCTTCCAAAGTTCGAACCCAAGTGTAAAATTAGCGTCCATAAAAATCATGATTTTTCTAAGAATCAAACTTTTTGGAGATTTTATGACTGATTTCTATTTAAAGCATGATTCTTATCCCTGTTCCAAAATTTCAGCCCGTATGGTCTTATAGAGCCTGAGAAAACTGCTTCCAAAGTTCGAACCCGAGTCTGAAATTAGCGTCCATAAAAATCATGATTTTTCTAAAAATCCAACTTAATGGAAATTTTGTGACTGAATTTGATTAGTACCACGATTCTTATCGCTATTCCAAAATTTCAGCCCGTTTGGTCACATAGAGCCTGAGAAAACTGCTTCCGAAGTTAGAACCCAAGTCTGAAATTAGCGTCCATAAAAATCATGATTTATCTAAGAATCAAACTTAAAGGAGATTTTATGACTGATTTCGATTGAAAGCATGATTCTAATCTCTGTTCCAAAATTTCAGCCCGTATGGTCTTATAGAGCCTGAGAAAACTGCTTCCAAAGTTCGAACACAAGTCTGAAATTAGCGTCCATAAAAATCATGATTTTTCAAAAAATCCACATTCATGGAAATTTTGTGACTGAATTTGATTAGTACCACGATTCTTACCGCTATTCCAAAATTTCAGCCTGTTTGGTCCCATAGAGCCTGAGAAAACTGCTTCCAAAGTTTGAACCCAAAACCGAAATTAGCGTCCATAAAAATCATGATTTTTCTAAGAATAAAGTTCGAACCCAAGTCTGAAATTAGCGTCCTTAAAAATCATGATTTTTCTAAAAATCCAACTAAATGGAGATTTTATGACTGATTTCGATTTAAAGCATGATTCTTATCGCTGTTCCAAAATTTCAGCCCGTATGGTCTTATAGAGCCTGAGAAAACTGCTTCCAAAGTTCGAACCCAAGTCTGAAATTAGCGTCCATAAAAATCATGATTTTTCTAAAAATCCAACTTTATGGAAATTTTGTGACTGAATTTGATTAGTACCAATCGTGGTAAGTAAGAATCGTCTTATCGCTATTCCAAAATTTCAACCCGTTTGGTCCCATAGAGCCTGAGAAAACTGCTTCCAAAGTTCGAACCCAAGTCTGAAATTAGCGTCCATAAAAATCATGATTTTTCTAAAAATCCAACTTTATGGAAATTTTGTGACTGAATTTGATTAGTACCAATCGTGGTAAGTAAGAATCGTCTTATCGCTATTCCAAAATTTCAACCCGTTTGGTCCCATAGAGCCTGAGAAAACTGCTTCCAAAGTTCGAACCCAAGTCTGAAATTAGCGTCCATAAAAATCATGATTTTTCTCAAAATCCAACTTAATGGAAATTTTGTGACTGAATTTGATTAGTACCACGATTCTTATCGCAATTCCAAAATTTCAGCCTGTTTGGTTCATAGAGCCTGAGAAAACTGCTTCTAAAGTTCGAACCCAAGTCTGAAATTAGCGTCCATAAAAATCATGATTTTTCTCAAAATCCAACTTAATGGAAATTTTGTGACTGAATTTGATTAGTACCACGATTCTTATCGCAATTCCAAAATTTCAGCCTGTTTGGTTCATAGAGCCTGAGAAAACTGCTTCTAAAGTTCGAACCCAAGTCTGAAATTAGCGTCCATAAAAATCATGATTTTTCTCAAAATCCAACTTAATGGAAATTTTGTGACTGAATTTGATTAGTACCACGATTCTTATCGCAATTCCAAAATTTCAGCCTGTTTGGTTCATAGAGCCTGAGAAAACTGCTTCCAAAGTTCGAACCCAAGTCTGAAATTAGCGTCCATAAAAATCATGATTTTTCTAAAAATCCAACTCTATGGAAATTTTGTGACTGATTTCGATTTAAAGCATGATTCTTATCGCTGTTCCAAAATTTCAGCCCGTATGGTCTTATAGAGCCTGAGAAAACTGCTTCCAAAGTTCGAACCCAAGACTGAAATTAGCGTCCATAAAAATCATGATTTTTCTAAAAATCCAACTTTATGGAAATTTTGTGACTGAATTTGATTTGTTCCACGATTATTATCGCTATTCAAAAATTTCAGCCCGTTCGGTCCTATAGAGCCTCAGAAAACTGCTTCCAAAGTTCGAACCCAAGTCTGAAATTAGCGTCCATAAAAATCATGATTTTTCTCAAAATCCAACTTAATGGAAATTTTGTGACTGAATTTGATTAGTACCACGATTCTTATCGCAATTCCAAAATTTCAGCCTGTTTGGTTCATAGAGCCTGAGAAAACTGCTTCTAAAGTTCGAACCCAAGTCTGAAATTAGCGTCCATAAAAATCATGATTTTTCTAAGAATCAAACTTTTTGGAGATTTTATGACTGATTTCGATTAAAAGCATGATTCTTATCTCTGTTCCAAAATTTCAGCCCGTATGGTCTTATAGAGCCTGAGAAAACTGCTTCCAAAGTTCGAACCCGAGTCTGAAATTAGCGTCCATAAAAATCATGATTTTTCTAAAAATCCAACTTAATGGAAATTTTGTGACTGAATTTGATTAGTACCACGATTCTTATCGCAATTCCAAAATTTCAGCCTGTTTGGTTCATAGAGCCTGAGAAAACTGCTTCCAAAGTTCGAACCCAAGTGTAAAATTAGCGTCCATAAAAATCATGATTTTTCTAAGAATCAAACTTTTTGGAGATTTTATGACTGATTTCTATTTAAAGCATGATTCTTATCCCTGTTCCAAAATTTCAGCCCGTATGGTCTTATAGAGCCTGAGAAAACTGCTTCCAAAGTTCGAACCCGAGTCTGAAATTAGCGTCCATAAAAATCATGATTTTTCTAAAAATCCAACTTAATGGAAATTTTGTGACTGAATTTGATTAGTACCACGATTCTTATCGCTATTCCAAAATTTCAGCCCGTTTGGTCACATAGAGCCTGAGAAAACTGCTTCCGAAGTTAGAACCCAAGTCTGAAATTAGCGTCCATAAAAATCATGATTTATCTAAGAATCAAACTTAAAGGAGATTTTATGACTGATTTCGATTGAAAGCATGATTCTAATCTCTGTTCCAAAATTTCAGCCCGTATGGTCTTATAGAGCCTGAGAAAACTGCTTCCAAAGTTCGAACACAAGTCTGAAATTAGCGTCCATAAAAATCATGATTTTTCAAAAAATCCACATTCATGGAAATTTTGTGACTGAATTTGATTAGTACCACGATTCTTACCGCTATTCCAAAATTTCAGCCTGTTTGGTCCCATAGAGCCTGAGAAAACTGCTTCCAAAGTTTGAACCCAAAACCGAAATTAGCGTCCATAAAAATCATGATTTTTCTAAGAATAAAGTTCGAACCCAAGTCTGAAATTAGCGTCCTTAAAAATCATGATTTTTCTAAAAATCCAACTAAATGGAGATTTTATGACTGATTTCGATTTAAAGCATGATTCTTATCGCTGTTCCAAAATTTCAGCCCGTATGGTCTTATAGAGCCTGAGAAAACTGCTTCCAAAGTTCGAACCCAAGTCTGAAATTAGCGTCCATAAAAATCATGATTTTTCTAAAAATCCAACTTTATGGAAATTTTGTGACTGAATTTGATTTGTTCCACGATTATTATCGCTATTCAAAAATTTCAGCCCGTTCGGTCCTATAGAGCCTCAGAAAACTGCTTCCAAAGTTCGAACCCAAGTCTGAAATTAGCGTCCATAAAAATCATGATTTTTCTCAAAATCCAACTTAATGGAAATTTTGTGACTGAATTTTATTAGTACCACGATTCTTATCGCAATTCCAAAATTTCAGCCTGTTTGGTTCATAGAGCCTGAGAAAACTGCTTCTAAAGTTCGAACCCAAGTCTGAAATTAGCGTCCATAAAAATCATGATTTTTCTAAGAATCAAACTTTTTGGAGATTTTATGACTGATTTCGATTAAAAGCATGATTCTTATCTCTGTTCCAAAATTTCAGCCCGTATGGTCTTATAGAGCCTGAGAAAACTGCTTCCAAAGTTCGAACCCGAGTCTGAAATTAGCGTCCATAAAAATCATGATTTTTCTAAAAATCCAACTTAATGGAAATTTTGTGACTGAATTTGATTAGTACCACGATTCTTATCGCAATTCCAAAATTTCAGCCTGTTTGGTTCATAGAGCCTGAGAAAACTGCTTCTAAAGTTCGAACCCAAGTCTGAAATTAGCGTCCATAAAAATCATGATTTTTCTAAGAATCAAACTTTTTGGAGATTTTATGACTGATTTCGATTGAAAGCATGATTCTAATCTCTGTTCCAAAATTTCAGCCCGTATGGTCTTATAGAGCCTGAGAAAACTGCTTCCAAAGTTCGAACACAAGTCTGAAATTAGCGTCCATAAAAATCATGATTTTTCAAAAAATCCACATTCATGGAAATTTTGTGACTGAATTTGATTAGTACCACGATTCTTACCGCTATTCCAAAATTTCAGCCTGTTTGGTCCCATAGAGCCTGAGAAAACTGCTTCCAAAGTTTGAACCCAAAACCGAAATTAGCGTCCATAAAAATCATGATTTTTCTAAGAATAAAGTTCGAACCCAAGTCTGAAATTAGCGTCCTTAAAAATCATGATTTTTCTAAAAATCCAACTAAATGGAGATTTTATGACTGATTTCGATTTAAAGCATGATTCTTATCGCTGTTCCAAAATTTCAGCCCGTATGGTCTTATAGAGCCTGAGAAAACTGCTTCCAAAGTTCGAACCCAAGTCTGAAATTAGCGTCCATAAAAATCATGATATTTCTAAAAATCCAACTTTATGGAAATTTTGTGACTGAATTTGATTTGTTCCACGATTATTATCGCTATTCAAAAATTTCAGCCCGTTCGGTCCTATAGAGCCTCAGAAAACTGCTTCCAAAGTTCGAACCCAAGTCTGAAATTAGCGTCCATAAAAATCATGATTTTTCTCAAAATCCAACTTAATGGAAATTTTGTGACTGAATTTTATTAGTACCACGATTCTTATCGCAATTCCAAAATTTCAGCCTGTTTGGTTCATAGAGCCTGAGAAAACTGCTTCTAAAGTTCGAACCCAAGTCTGAAATTAGCGTCCATAAAAATCATGATTTTTCTAAGAATCAAACTTTTTGGAGATTTTATGACTGATTTCGATTAAAAGCATGATTCTTATCTCTGTTCCAAAATTTCAGCCCGTATGGTCTTATAGAGCCTGAGAAAACTGCTTCCAAAGTTCGAACCCGAGTCTGAAATTAGCGTCCATAAAAATCATGATTTTTCTAAAAATCCAACTTAATGGAAATTTTGTGACTGAATTTGATTAGTACCACGATTCTTATCGCAATTCCAAAATTTCAGCCTGTTTGGTTCATAGAGCCTGAGAAAACTGCTTCTAAAGTTCGAACCCAAGTCTGAAATTAGCGTCCATAAAAATCATGATTTTTCTAAGAATCAAACTTTTTGGAGATTTTATGACTGATTTCGATTGAAAGCATGATTCTAATCTCTGTTCCAAAATTTCAGCCCGTATGGTCTTATAGAGCCTGAGAAAACTGCTTCCAAAGTTCGAACACAAGTCTGAAATTAGCGTCCATAAAAATCATGATTTTTCAAAAAATCCACATTCATGGAAATTTTGTGACTGAATTTGATTAGTACCACGATTCTTACCGCTATTCCAAAATTTCAGCCTGTTTGGTCCCATAGAGCCTGAGAAAACTGCTTCCAAAGTTTGAACCCAAAACCGAAATTAGCGTCCATAAAAATCATGATTTTTCTAAGAATAAAGTTCGAACCCAAGTCTGAAATTAGCGTCCTTAAAAATCATGATTTTTCTAAAAATCCAACTAAATGGAGATTTTATGACTGATTTCGATTTAAAGCATGATTCTTATCGCTGTTCCAAAATTTCAGCCCGTATGGTCTTATAGAGCCTGAGAAAACTGCTTCCAAAGTTCGAACCCAAGTCTGAAATTAGCGTCCATAAAAATCATGATTTTTCTAAAAATCCAACTTTATGGAAATTTTGTGACTGAATTTGATTTGTTCCACGATTATTATCGCTATTCAAAAATTTCAGCCCGTTCGGTCCTATAGAGCCTCAGAAAACTGCTTCCAAAGTTCGAACCCAAGTCTGAAATTAGCGTCCATAAAAATCATGATTTTTCTCAAAATCCAACTTAATGGAAATTTTGTGACTGAATTTTATTAGTACCACGATTCTTATCGCAATTCCAAAATTTCAGCCTGTTTGGTTCATAGAGCCTGAGAAAACTGCTTCTAAAGTTCGAACCCAAGTCTGAAATTAGCGTCCATAAAAATCATGATTTTTCTAAGAATCAAACTTTTTGGAGATTTTATGACTGATTTCGATTAAAAGCATGATTCTTATCTCTGTTCCAAAATTTCAGCCCGTATGGTCTTATAGAGCCTGAGAAAACTGCTTCCAAAGTTCGAACCCGAGTCTGAAATTAGCGTCCATAAAAATCATGATTTTTCTAAAAATCCAACTTAATGGAAATTTTGTGACTGAATTTGATTAGTACCACGATTCTTATCGCAATTCCAAAATTTCAGCCTGTTTGGTTCATAGAGCCTGAGAAAACTGCTTCTTAAGTTCGAACCCAAGTCTGAAATTAGCGTCCATAAAAATCATGATTTTTCTAAGAATCAAACTTTTTGGAGATTTTATGACTGATTTCGATTAAAAGCATGATTCTTATCTCTGTTCCAAAATTTCGGCCCGTATGGTCTTATATAGCCTGAGAAAACTGCTTCCAAAGTTCGAACCCAAGTCTGAAATTAGCGTCAATAAAAATCATGATTTTTCAAAAAATCCAACTTTATGGAAATTTTGTGACTGAATTTGATTTGTACCACGATTCTTACCGCTATTCCGAAATTTCAGCCTGTTTGGTCCCATACAGCCTGAGAAAACTGCTTCCAAAGTTCGAACCCAAGTGTAAAATTAGCGTCCATAAAAATCATGATTTTTCTAAGAATCAAACTTTTTGGAGATTTTATGACTGATTTCTATTTAAAGCATGATTCTTATCCCTGTTCCAAAATTTCAGCCCGTATGGTCTTATAGAGCCTGAGAAAACTGCTTCCAAAGTTCGAACCCGAGTCTGAAATTAGCGTCCATAAAAATCATGATTTTTCTAAAAATCCAACTTAATGGAAATTTTGTGACTGAATTTGATTAGTACCACGATTCTTATCGCTATTCCAAAATTTCAGCCTGTTTGGTCCCATAGAGCCTGAGAAAACTGCTTCCAAAGTTCGAACCCAAGTGTAAAATTAGCGTCCATAAAAATCATGATTTTTCTAAGAATCAAACTTTTTGGAGATTTTATGACTGATTTCTATTTAAAGCATGATTCTTATCCCTGTTCCAAAATTTCAGCCCGTTTGGTCACATAGAGCCTGAGAAAACTGCTTCCGAAGTTAGAACCCAAGTCTGAAATTAGCGTCCATAAAAATCATGATTTATCTAAGAATCAAACTTAAAGGAGATTTTATGACTGATTTCGATTGAAAGCATGATTCTAATCTCTGTTTCAAAATTTCAGCCCGTATGGTCTTATAGAGCCTGAGAAAACTGCTTCCAAAGTTCGAACACAAGTCTGAAATTAGCGTCCATAAAAATCATGATTTTTCAAAAAATCCACATTCATGGAAATTTTGTGACTGAATTTGATTAGTACCACGATTCTTACCGCTATTCCAAAATTTCAGCCTGTTTGGTCCCATAGAGCCTGAGAAAACTGCTTCCAAAGTTTGAACCCAAAACCGAAATTAGCGTCCATAAAAATCATGATTTTTCTAAGAATAAAGTTCGAACCCAAGTCTGAAATTAGCGTCCTTAAAAATCATGATTTTTCTAAAAATCCAACTAAATGGAGATTTTATGACTGATTTCGATTTAAAGAATGATTCTTATCGCTGTTCCAAAATTTCAGCCCGTATGGTCTTATAGAGCCTGAGAAAACTGCTTCCAAAGTTCGAACCCAAGTCTGAAATTAGCGTCCATAAAAATCATGATTTTTCAAAAAATCCAACTTTATGGAAATTTTGTGACTGAATTTGATTTGTTCCACGATTATTATCGCTATTCAAAAATTTCAGCCCGTTCGGTCCTATAGAACCTCAGAAAACTGCTTCCAAAGTTCGAACCCAAGTCTGAAATTAGCGTCCATAAAAATCATGATTTTTCAAAAAATCCACATTCATGGAAATTTTGTGACTGAATTTGATTAGTACCACGATTCTTACCGCTATTCCAAAATTTCAGCCTGTTTGGTCCCATAGAGCCTGAGAAAACTGCTTCCAAAGTTTGAACCCAAAACCGAAATTAGCGTCCATAAAAATCATGATTTTTCTAAGAATAAAGTTCGAACCCAAGTCTGAAATTAGCGTCCTTAAAAATCATGATTTTTCTAAAAATCCAACTAAATGGAGATTTTATGACTGATTTCGATTTAAAGCATGATTCTTATCGCTGTTCCAAAATTTCAGCCCGTATGGTCTTATAGAGCCTGAGAAAACTGCTTCCAAAGTTCGAACCCAAGTCTGAAATTAGCGTCCATAAAAATCATGATTTTTCTAAAAATCCAACTTTATGGAAATTTTGTGACTGAATTTGATTTGTTCCACGATTATTATCGCTATTCAAAAATTTCAGCCCGTTCGGTCCTATAGAGCCTCAGAAAACTGCTTCCAAAGTTCGAACCCAAGTCTGAAATTAGCGTCCATAAAAATCATGATTTTTCTCAAAATCCAACTTAATGGAAATTTTGTGACTGAATTTTATTAGTACCACGATTCTTATCGCAATTCCAAAATTTCAGCCTGTTTGGTTCATAGAGCCTGAGAAAACTGCTTCTAAAGTTCGAACCCAAGTCTGAAATTAGCGTCCATAAAAATCATGATTTTTCTAAGAATCAAACTTTTTGGAGATTTTATGACTGATTTCGATTAAAAGCATGATTCTTATCTCTGTTCCAAAATTTCAGCCCGTATGGTCTTATAGAGCCTGAGAAAACTGCTTCCAAAGTTCGAACCCGAGTCTGAAATTAGCGTCCATAAAAATCATGATTTTTCTAAAAATCCAACTTAATGGAAATTTTGTGACTGAATTTGATTAGTACCACGATTCTTATCGCAATTCCAAAATTTCAGCCTGTTTGGTTCATAGAGCCTGAGAAAACTGCTTCTAAAGTTCGAACCCAAGTCTGAAATTAGCGTCCATAAAAATCATGATTTTTCTAAGAATCAAACTTTTTGGAGATTTTATGACTGATTTCGATTAAAAGCACGATTCTTATCGCTATTCCAAAATTTCAGCCCGTTTGGTCACATAGAGCCTGAGAAAACTGCTTCCAAAGTTAGAAACCAAGTCTGAAATTAGCGTCCATAAAAATCATGATTTATCTAAGAATCAAACTTAAAGGAGATTTTATGACTGATTTCGATTAAAAGCATGATTCTTATCGCAATTCCAAAATTTCAGCCCGTATGGTCTTATATAGCCTGAGAAAACTGCTTCCAAAGTTCGAACCCAAGTCTGAAATTAGCGTCAATAAAAATCATGATTTTTCAAAAAATCCAACTTTATGGAAATTTTGTGACTGAATTTGATTTGTACCACGATTCTTACCGCTATTCCGAAATTTCAGCCTGTTTGGTCCCATACAGCCTGAGAAAACTGCTTCCAAAGTTCGAACCCAAGTGTAAAATTAGCGTCCATAAAAATCATGATTTTTCTAAGAATCAAACTTTTTGGAGATTTTATGACTGATTTCTATTTAAAGCATGATTCTTATTAGTCCAGTCAGTGGGGAGTTTTACCTTGCAAAAGGTTAGGTAGTAGCGATTTTGATATATGTTGTCAAGATTGGGACTCTAAGGAAAAAAAAAAGTTTTCGACCTTGGGAGGGTCGAGCTCGACCCGCCATCTTGGATTGAAGGTGCCAAAATTTGTTTTTTTCAAAATAATTGTGAAGTGGTCGTTTTTACAACCAAATTTTTCAGGGCAAACTAAAAGACAACTAAATTACCTACATTTTTTGTGGACGGTATTTTTTTGTATGTCTAATAGGTAACGAGTTACAGTGGCGGAAATGTGAATATTTTTCTAAAAAATGATGAAATTCCCAACTTTGTAATTTTTTCGGGTTATTCATTACATATAATTATACCTAATAATTTTGTAAACTCATTTCCACACCACCATGAGGTATAGAACATGGCGCATTTTTTTACTGTGGTATCTCCAGTAGGTCTACCCCACAGATATACCAGCTATGGTAGATTTCGAAATTATGTTACATTACTATGAATTATGTTACTATAAATTATGCTTAATAACAGTCTTCGTCACCAATGTCATCATCTAACTCATTGCCTGTGATACTGAGATTCTGGGCTTTCATTGACAACATCTCTTCTTCTTCGTCCTCGACATCGATGTGAACCTCTAGCGAATTTCAGCATGTTTGACCATTACAGCACCCACATACAATAGAACACTTCAATCCAGCTTTCGTGCAGCTACATGCAACGCCGCTTCCTTTTTTAAAATTGCATGAAATAAATTTTAATAAAGTCTCGGGTGCTGGTTTCTTTGTCATTCTTACTGGAACAAGCCCGTTGGTGTCACGTTTCCAGCCCCAGTTTCTGGATTTTTTTGGATTCCATACCATTTTTGGACTTGATGGTACGTTCTAAATGCATGGTACCGTGCAGCGTCGTTCGTTGGTGGCAAAGAGGCAAGATTGAATTTGCTTTTTGTTGTCGACTTTGCGAAACGTTTGTAGCGGACTTCTTCCAAGGTTTCCTTATCCATGTCACCCCCGTACAAAGCAACAAGAAAGCGTGTTCTTGCAACTGCTATGTCTTCTGGTGTTGCATCATGTTGTTTGAAGATTCCTATCATGGCAATGAGTCTTGTGTAGTTTTTTACAAGCGAACGAAATTTTGTTTTTCCTTGGTTGAAGAAGGACGATGTTGTATCGCAGCCGCTAAATGCCATGAAGAAACAGAATATTCTCAGCCGCCTCTTTGTATTTCACACTATTCGCGGAACACAGTCTTTCAAAAGTTTTGCCTCTCCCGGGTTTGCGAAGATATATACTACTTTTGGGTGGTGCTAATGCTGTCAGCAGAACTAAGAGATCAACGTCTTCGCCAATAATGAAAACAGCGTCATATGATGAACAAAAGGAAATCGCAGTATTGACAATCAACTCATCAGCATCTTCTTCAGCCTGCTTAACTGTAAAATCATCCTGTATAAATTGCTTTGTAAGCATCGAAATCAGACGGACTTTGTTATTTTCAGTGGCTAAAAATCGTTCTTGTGAAACTTGAACTGGCATTGTTTCATCGAAAAGAACATCTGCAGACATGAGCATCCAGGCAACGTCCTGTAACCAGGACTCAATCAGTGTTGCCAAGTAGACTAGGATCCCACTATAACAAATCAACGTCATCGAGTACACGGATGATGCTATATAAGTATATTGTAACGTAGAAATACGTTAAAATGATATTGTGTAATATGTTCGTACAAAATTTATCAAGAAAACTGAACTTTTAGAATTTTTTGTCAAAATTTTCTTCTTTCAACCGCTGTAACTCGTTACCTATTAGACTTACAAAAAAAAAACTTTCCACAAAAAATGTAGGTAATTTAGTTGTCTTTAAGTTTGCCTTCAACAATTTGGTTGTAAAATCAACCACTTCATAATTATTTTGAAAAAACCAAATTTTGGCACCTTCAATCCAAGATGGCGGATCGAGCTCGACCCCCCCAAGGTCGAAAACTTTTTTTTTTCTTTAGAGTCCCAATCTTAACAACATATGTGAAAATCGCTACTACCTAACCTTTTGCAAGGTGGAGCCCTTTTTTATCCCCCACTGACTGGACTATATCCCTGTTCCAAAATTTCAGCCCGTATGGTCTTATAGAGCCTGAGAAAACTGCTTCCAAAGTTCGAACCCGAGTCTGAAATTAGCGTCCATAAAAATCATGATTTTTCTAAAAATCCAACTTAATGGAAATTTTGTGACTGAATTTGATTAGTACCACGATTCTTATCGCTATTCCAAAATTTCAGCCCGTTTGGTCCCATACAGCCTGAGAAAACTGCTTCCAAAGTTCGAACCCAAGTGTAAAATTAGCGTCCATAAAAATCATGATTTTTCTAAGAATCAAACTTTTTGGAGATTTTATGACTGATTTCTATTTAAAGCATGATTCTTATCCCTGTTCCAAAATATCAGCCCGTATGGTCTTATAGAGCCTGAGAAAACTGCTTCCAAAGTTCGAACCCGAGTCTGAAATTAGCGTCCATAAAAATCATGATTTTTCTCAAAATCCAACTTAATGGAAATTTTGTGACTGAATTTGATTAGTACCACGATTCTTATCGCAATTCCAAAATATCAGCCTGTTTGGTTCATAGAGCCTGAGAAAACTGCTTCTAAAGTTCGAACCCAAGTCTGAAATTAGCGTCCATAAAAATCATGATTTTTCTAAGAATCAAACTTTTTGGAGATTTTATGACTGATTTCGATTAAAAGCACGATTCTTATCGCTATTCCAAAATTTCAGCCCGTTTGGTCACATAGAGCCTGAGAAAACTGCTTCCAAAGTTAGAAACCAAGTCTGAAATTAGCGTCCATAAAAATCATGATTTTTCTTAAAATCCAACTTTATGGAAATTTTGTGACTGAATTTGATTAGTACCACGATTCTTATCGCAATTCCAAAATTTCAGCCCGTATGGTCTTATATAGCCTGAGAAAACTGCTTCCAAAGTTCGAACCCAAGTCTGAAATTAGCGTCAATAAAAATCATGATTTTTCAAAAAATCCAACTTTATGGAAATTTTGTGACTGAATTTGATTTGTACCACGATTCTTACCGCTATTCCGAAATTTCAGCCTGTTTGGTCCCATACAGCCTGAGAAAACTGCTTCCAAAGTTCGAACCCAAGTGTAAAATTAGCGTCCATAAAAATCATGATTTTTCTAAGAATCAAACTTTTTGGAGATTTTATGACTGATTTCTATTTAAAGCATGATTCTTATCCCTGTTCCAAAATTTCAGCCCGTATGGTCTTATAGAGCCTGAGAAAACTGCTTCCAAAGTTCGAACCCGAGTCTGAAATTAGCGTCCATAAAAATCATGATTTTTCTAAAAATCCAACTTAATGGAAATTTTGTGACTGAATTTGATTAGTACCACGATTCTTATCGCTATTCCAAAATTTCAGCCCGTTTGGTCACATAGAGCCTGAGAAAACTGCTTCCGAAGTTAGAACCCAAGTCTGAAATTAGCGTCCATAAAAATCATGATTTATCTAAGAATCAAACTTAAAGGAGATTTTATGACTGATTTCGATTGAAAGCATGATTCTAATCTCTGCTCCAAAATTTCAGCCCGTATGGTCTTATAGAGCCTGAGAAAACTGCTTCCAAAGTTCGAACACAAGTCTGAAATTAGCGTCCATAAAAATCATGATTTTTCAAAAAATCCACATTCATGGAAATTTTGTGACTGAATTTGATTAGTACCACGATTCTTACCGCTATTCCAAAATTTCAGCCTGTTTGGTCCCATAGAGCCTGAGAAAACTGCTTCCAAAGTTTGAACCCAAAACCGAAATTAGCGTCCATAAAAATCATGATTTTTCTAAGAATAAAGTTCGAACCCAAGTCTGAAATTAGCGTCCTTAAAAATCATGATTTTTCTAAAAATCCAACTAAATGGAGATTTTATGACTGATTTCGATTTAAAGCATAATTCTTATCGCTGTTCCAAAATTTCAGCCCGTATGGTCTTATAGAGCCTGAGAAAACTGCTTCCAAAGTTCGAACCCAAGTCTGAAATTAGCGTCCATAAAAATCATGATTTTTCTAAAAATCCAACTTTATGGAAATTTTGTGACTGAATTTGATTTGTTCCACGATTATTATCGCTATTCAAAAATTTCAGCCCGTTCGGTCCTATAGAGCCTCAGAAAACTGCTTCCAAAGTTCGAACCCAAGTCTGAAATTAGCGTCCATAAAAATCATGATTTTTCTCAAAATCCAACTTTATGGAAATTTTGTGACTGAATTTGATTTGTACCACGATTCTTACCGCTATTCCGAAATTTCAGCCTGTTTGGTCCCATACAGCCTGAGAAAACTGCTTCCAAAGTTCGAACCCAAGTGTAAAATTAGCGTCCATAAAAATCATGATTTTTCTAAGAATCAAACTTTTTGGAGATTTTATGACTGATTTCTATTTAAAGCATGATTCTTATCCCTGTTCCAAAATTTCAGCCCGTATGGTCTTATAGAGCCTGAGAAAACTGCTTCCAAAGTTCGAACCCGAGTCTGAAATTAGCGTCCATAAAAATCATGATTTTTCTAAAAATCCAACTTAATGGAAATTTTGTGACTGAATTTGATTAGTACCAATCGTGGTAAGTAAGAATCGTCTTATCGCTATTCCAAAATTTCAACCCGTTTGGTCCCATAGAGCCTGAGAAAACTGCTTCCAAAGTTCGAACCCAAGTCTGAAATTAGCGTCCATAAAAATCATGATTTTTCTCAAAATCCAACTTAATGGAAATTTTGTGACTGAATTTGATTAGTACCACGATTCTTATCGCAATTCCAAAATTTCAGCCTGTTTGGTTCATAGAGCCTGAGAAAACTGCTTCTAAAGTTCGAACCCAAGTCTGAAATTAGCGTCCATAAAAATCATGATTTTTCTCAAAATCCAACTTAATGGAAATTTTGTGACTGAATTTGATTAGTACCACGATTCTTATCGCAATTCCAAAATTTCAGCCTGTTTGGTTCATAGAGCCTGAGAAAACTGCTTCTAAAGTTCGAACCCAAGTCTGAAATTAGCGTCCATAAAAATCATGATTTTTCTCAAAATCCAACTTAATGGAAATTTTGTGACTGAATTTGATTAGTACCACGATTCTTATCGCAATTCCAAAATTTCAGCCTGTTTGGTTCATAGAGCCTGAGAAAACTGCTTCCAAAGTTCGAACCCAAGTCTGAAATTAGCGTCCATAAAAATCATGATTTTTCTAAAAATCCAACTCTATGGAAATTTTGTGACTGATTTCGATTTAAAGCATGATTCTTATCGCTTTTCCAAAATTTCAGCCCGTATGGTCTTATAGAGCCTGAGAAAACTGCTTCCAAAGTTCGAACCCAAGACTGAAATTAGCGTCCATAAAAATCATGATTTTTCTAAAAATCCAACTTTATGGAAATTTTGTGACTGAATTTGATTTGTTCCACGATTATTATCGCTATTCAAAAATTTCAGCCCGTTCGGTCCTATAGAGCCTCAGAAAACTGCTTCCAAAGTTCGAACCCAAGTCTGAAATTAGCGTCCATAAAAATCATGATTTTTCTCAAAATCCAACTTAATGGAAATTTTGTGACTGAATTTGATTAGTACCACGATTCTTATCGCAATTCCAAAATTTCAGCCTGTTTGGTTCATAGAGCCTGAGAAAACTGCTTCTAAAGTTCGAACCCAAGTCTGAAATTAGCGTCCATAAAAATCATGATTTTTCTAAGAATCAAACTTTTTGGAGATTTTATGACTGATTTCGATTAAAAGCATGATTCTTATCTCTGTTCCAAAATTTCAGCCCGTATGGTCTTATAGAGCCTGAGAAAACTGCTTCCAAAGTTCGAACCCGAGTCTGAAATTAGCGTCCATAAAAATCATGATTTTTCTAAAAATCCAACTTAATGGAAATTTTGTGACTGAATTTGATTAGTACCACGATTCTTATCGCAATTCCAAAATTTCAGCCTGTTTGGTTCATAGAGCCTGAGAAAACTGCTTCCAAAGTTCGAACCCAAGTGTAAAATTAGCGTCCATAAAAATCATGATTTTTCTAAGAATCAAACTTTTTGGAGATTTTATGACTGATTTCTATTTAAAGCATGATTCTTATCCCTGTTCCAAAATTTCAGCCCGTTTGGTCACATAGAGCCTGAGAAAACTGCTTCCAAAGTTAGAAACCAAGTCTGAAATTAGCGTCCATAAAAATCATGATTTATCTAAGAATCAAACTTAAAGGAGATTTTATGACTGATTTCGATTAAAAGCATGATTCTTATCTCTGTTCCAAAATTTCGGCCCGTATGGTCTTATATAGCCTGAGAAAACTGCTTCCAAAGTTCGAACCCAAGTCTGAAATTAGCGTCCATAAAAATCATGATTTTTCAAAAAATCCAACTTTATGGAAATTTTGTGACTGAATTTGATTTGTACCACGATTCTTACCGCTATTCCGAAATTTCAGCCTGTTTGGTCCCATACAGCCTGAGAAAACTGCTTCCAAAGTTCGAACCCAAGTGTAAAATTAGCGTCCATAAAAATCATGATTTTTCTAAGAATCAAACTTTTTGGAGATTTTATGACTGATTTCTATTTAAAGCATGATTCTTATTAGTCCAGTCAGTGGGGATTTTTACCTTGCAAAAGGTTAGGTAGTAGCGATTTTGATATATGTTGTCAAGATTGGGACTCTAAGGAAAAAAAAAAGTTTTCGACCTTGGGAGGGTCGAGCTCGACCCGCCATCTTGGATTGAAGGTGCCAAAATTTGTTTTTTTCAAAATAATTGTGAAGTGGTCGTTTTTACAACCAAATTGTTCAGGGCAAACTAAAAGACAACTAAATTACCTACATTTTTTGTGGACGGTATTTTTTTGTATGTCTAATAGGTAACGAGTTACAGTGGCGGAAATGTGAATATTTTTCTAAAAAATGATGAAATTCCCAACTTTGTAATTTTTTCGGGTTATTCATTACATATAATTATACCTAATAATTTTGTAAACTCATTTCCACACCACCATGAGGTATAGAACATGGCGCATTTTTTTACTGTGGTATCTCCAGTAGGTCTACCCCACAGATATACCAGCTATGGTAGATTTCGAAATTATGTTACATTACTATGAATTATGTTACTATAAATTATGCTTAATAACAGTCTTCGTCACCAATGTCATCATCTAACTCATTGCCTGTGATACTGAGATTCTGGGCTTTCATTGACAACATCTCTTCTTCTTCGTCCTCGACATCGATGTGAACCTCTAGCGAATTTCAGCATGTTTGACCATTACAGCACCCACATACAATAGAACACTTCAATCCAGCTTTCGTGCAGCTACATGCAACGCCGCTTCCTTTTTTAAAATTGCATGAAATAAATTTTAATAAAGTCTCGGGTGCTGGTTTCTTTGTCATTCTTACTGGAACAAGCCCGTTGGTGTCACGTTTCCAGCCCCAGTTTCTGGATTTTTTTGGATTCCATACCATTTTTGGACTTGATGGTACGTTCTAAATGCATGGTACCGTGCAGCGTCGTTCGTTGGTGGCAAAGAGGCAAGATTGAATTTGCTTTTTGTTGTCGACTTTGCGAAACGTTTGTAGCGGACTTCTTCCAAGGTTTCCTTATCCATGTCACCCCCGTACAAAGCAACAAGAAAGCGTGTTCTTGCAACTGCTATGTCTTCTGGTGTTGCATCATGTTGTTTGAAGATTCCTATCATGGCATTGAGTCTTGTGTAGTTTTTTACAAGCGAACGAAATTTTGTTTTTCCTTGGTTGAAGAAGGACGATGTTGTATCGCAGCCGCTAAATGCCATGAAGAAACAGAATATTCTCAGCCGCCTCTTTGTATTTCACACTATTCGCGGAACACAGTCTTTCAAAAGTTTTGCCTCTCCCGGGTTTGCGAAGATATATACTACTTTTGGGTGGTGCTAATGCTGTCAGCAGAACTAAGAGATCAACGTCTTCGCCAATAATGAAAACAGCGTCATATGATGAACTAAAGGAAATCGCAGTATTGACAATCAACTCATCAGCATCTTCTTCAGCCTGCTTAACTGTAAAATCATCCTGTATAAATTGCTTTGTAAGCATCGAAATCAGACGGACTTTGTTATTTTCAGTGGCTAAAAATCGTTCTTGTGAAACTTGAACTGGCATTGTTTCATCGAAAAGAACATCTGCAGACATGAGCATCCAGGCAACGTCCTGTAACCAGGACTCAATCAGTGTTGCCAAGTAGACTAGGATCCCACTATAACAAATCAACGTCATCGAGTACACGGATGATGCTATATAAGTATATTGTAACGTAGAAATACGTTAAAATGATATTGTGTAATATGTTCGTACAAAATTTATCAAGAAAACTGAACTTTTAGAATTTTTTGTCAAAATTTTCTTCTTTCAACCGCTGTAACTCGTTACCTATTAGACTTACAAAAAAAAAACTTTCCACAAAAAATGTAGGTAATTTAGTTGTCTTTAAGTTTGCCTTCAACAATTTGGTTGTAAAATCAACCACTTCATAATTATTTTGAAAAAACCAAATTTTGGCACCTTCAATCCAAGATGGCGGATCGAGCTCGACCCCCCCAAGGTCGAAAACTTTTTTTTTTCTTTAGAGTCCCAATCTTAACAACATATGTGAAAATCGCTACTACCTAACCTTTTGCAAGGTGGAGCCCTTTTTTATCCCCCACTGACTGGACTATATCCCTGTTCCAAAATTTCAGCCCGTATGGTCTTATAGAGCCTGAGAAAACTGCTTCCAAAGTTCGAACCCGAGTCTGAAATTAGCGTCCATAAAAATCATGATTTTTCTAAAAATCCAACTTAATGGAAATTTTGTGACTGAATTTGATTAGTACCACGATTCTTATCGCTATTCCAAAATTTCAGCCCGTTTGGTCCCATACAGCCTGAGAAAACTGCTTCCAAAGTTCGAACCCAAGTGTAAAATTAGCGTCCATAAAAATCATGATTTTTCTAAGAATCAAACTTTTTGGAGATTTTATGACTGATTTCTATTTAAAGCATGATTCTTATCCCTGTTCCAAAATTTCAGCCCGTATGGTCTTATAGAGCCTGAGAAAACTGCTTCCAAAGTTCGAACCCGAGTCTGAAATTAGCGTCCATAAAAATCATGATTTTTCTAAGAATCAAACTTTTTGGAGATTTTATGACTGATTTCGATTAAAAGCACGATTCTTATCGCTATTCCAAAATTTCAGCCCGTTTGGTCACATAGAGCCTGAGAAAACTGCTTCCAAAGTTAGAAACCAAGTCTGAAATTAGCGTCCATAAAAATCATGATTTATCTAAGAATCAAACTTAAAGGAGATTTTATGACTGATTTCGATTAAAAGCATGATTCTTATCTCTGTTCCAAAATTTCGGCCCGTATGGTCTTATATAGCCTGAGAAAACTGCTTCCAAAGTTCGAACCCAAGTCTGAAATTAGCGTCAATAAAAATCATGATTTTTCAAAAAATCCAACTTTATGGAAATTTTGTGACTGAATTTGATTTGTACCACGATTCTTACCGCTATTCCGAAATTTCAGCCTGTTTGGTCCCATACAGCCTGAGAAAACTGCTTCCAAAGTTCGAACCCAAGTGTAAAATTAGCGTCCATAAAAATCATGATTTTTCTAAGAATCAAACTTTTTGGAGATTTTATGACTGATTTCTATTTAAAGCATGATTCTTATTAGTCCAGTCAGTGGGGAGTTTTACCTTGCAAAAGGTTAGGTAGTAGCGATTTTGATATATGTTGTCAAGATTGGGACTCTAAGGAAAAAAAAAAGTTTTCGACCTTGGGAGGGTCGAGCTCGACCCGCCATCTTGGATTGAAGGTGCCAAAATTTGTTTTTTTCAAAATAATTGTGAAGTGGTCGTTTTTACAACCAAATTGTTCAGGGCAAACTAAAAGACAACTAAATTACCTACATTTTTTGTGGACGGTATTTTTTTGTATGTCTAATAGGTAACGAGTTACAGTGGCGGAAATGTGAATATTTTTCTAAAAAATGATGAAATTCCCAACTTTGTAATTTTTTCGGGTTATTCATTACATATAATTATACCTAATAATTTTGTAAACTCATTTCCACACCACCATGAGGTATAGAACATGGCGCATTTTTTTACTGTGGTATCTCCAGTAGGTCTACCCCACAGATATACCAGCTATGGTAGATTTCGAAATTATGTTACATTACTATGAATTATGTTACTATAAATTATGCTTAATAACAGTCTTCGTCACCAATGTCATCATCTAACTCATTGCCTGTGATACTGAGATTCTGGGCTTTCATTGACAACATCTCTTCTTCTTCGTCCTCGACATCGATGTGAACCTCTAGCGAATTTCAGCATGTTTGACCATTACAGCACCCACATACAATAGAACACTTCAATCCAGCTTTCGTGCAGCTACATGCAACGCCGCTTCCTTTTTTAAAATTGCATGAAATAAATTTTAATAAAGTCTCGGGTGCTGGTTTCTTTGTCATTCTTACTGGAACAAGCCCGTTGGTGTCACGTTTCCAGCCCCAGTTTCTGGATTTTTTTGGATTCCATACCATTTTTGGACTTGATGGTACGTTCTAAATGCATGGTACCGTGCAGCGTCGTTCGTTGGTGGCAAAGAGGCAAGATTGAATTTGCTTTTTGTTGTCGACTTTGCGAAACGTTTGTAGCGGACTTCTTCCAAGGTTTCCTTATCCATGTCACCCCCGTACAAAGCAACAAGAAAGCGTGTTCTTGCAACTGCTATGTCTTCTGGTGTTGCATCATGTTGTTTGAAGATTCCTATCATGGCATTGAGTCTTGTGTAGTTTTTTACAAGCGAACGAAATTTTGTTTTTCCTTGGTTGAAGAAGGACGATGTTGTATCGCAGCCGCTAAATGCCATGAAGAAACAGAATATTCTCAGCCGCCTCTTTGTATTTCACACTATTCGCGGAACACAGTCTTTCAAAAGTTTTGCCTCTCCCGGGTTTGCGAAGATATATACTACTTTTGGGTGGTGCTAATGCTGTCAGCAGAACTAAGAGATCAACGTCTTCGCCAATAATGAAAACAGCGTCATATGATGAACAAAAGGAAATCGCAGTATTGACAATCAACTCATCAGCATCTTCTTCAGCCTGCTTAACTGTAAAATCATCCTGTATAAATTGCTTTGTAAGCATCGAAATCAGACGGACTTTGTTATTTTCAGTGGCTAAAAATCGTTCTTGTGAAACTTGAACTGGCATTGTTTCATCGAAAAGAACATCTGCAGACATGAGCATCCAGGCAACGTCCTGTAACCAGGACTCAATCAGTGTTGCCAAGTAGACTAGGATCCCACTATAACAAATCAACGTCATCGAGTACACGGATGATGCTATATAAGTATATTGTAACGTAGAAATACGTTAAAATGATATTGTGTAATATGTTCGTACAAAATTTATCAAGAAAACTGAACTTTTAGAATTTTTTGTCAAAATTTTCTTCTTTCAACCGCTGTAACTCGTTACCTATTAGACTTACAAAAAAAAAACTTTCCACAAAAAATGTAGGTAATTTAGTTGTCTTTTAGTTTGCCTTCAACAATTTGGTTGTAAAATCAACCACTTCATAATTATTTTGAAAAAACCAAATTTTGGCACCTTCAATCCAAGATGGCGGATCGAGCTCGACCCCCCCAAGGTCGAAAACTTTTTTTTTTCTTTAGAGTCCCAATCTTAACAACATATGTGAAAATCGCTACTACCTAACCTTTTGCAAGGTGGAGCCCTTTTTTATCCCCCACTGACTGGACTATATCCCTGTTCCAAAATTTCAGCCCGTATGGTCTTATAGAGCCTGAGAAAACTGCTTCCAAAGTTCGAACCCGAGTCTGAAATTAGCGTCCATAAAAATCATGATTTTTCTAAAAATCCAACTTAATGGAAATTTTGTGACTGAATTTGATTAGTACCACGATTCTTATCGCTATTCCAAAATTTCAGCCCGTTTGGTCCCATACAGCCTGAGAAAACTGCTTCCAAAGTTCGAACCCAAGTGTAAAATTAGCGTCCATAAAAATCATGATTTTTCTAAGAATCAAACTTTTTGGAGATTTTATGACTGATTTCTATTTAAAGCATGATTCTTATCCCTGTTCCAAAATATCAGCCCGTATGGTCTTATAGAGCCTGAGAAAACTGCTTCCAAAGTTCGAACCCGAGTCTGAAATTAGCGTCCATAAAAATCATGATTTTTCTAAAAATCCAACTTAATGGAAATTTTGTGACTGAATTTGATTAGTACCACGATTCTTATCGCAATTCCAAAATATCAGCCTGTTTGGTTCATAGAGCCTGAGAAAACTGCTTCTAAAGTTCGAACCCAAGTCTGAAATTAGCGTCCATAAAAATCATGATTTTTCTAAGAATCAAACTTTTTGGAGATTTTATGACTGATTTCGATTAAAAGCACGATTCTTATCGCTATTCCAAAATTTCAGCCCGTTTGGTCACATAGAGCCTGAGAAAACTGCTTCCAAAGTTAGAAACCAAGTCTGAAATTAGCGTCCATAAAAATCATGATTTTTCTTAAAATCCAACTTTATGGAAATTTTGTGACTGAATTTGATTAGTACCACGATTCTTATCGCAATTCCAAAATTTCAGCCCGTATGGTCTTATATAGCCTGAGAAAACTGCTTCCAAAGTTCGAACCCAAGTCTGAAATTAGCGTCAATAAAAATCATGATTTTTCAAAAAATCCAACTTTATGGAAATTTTGTGACTGAATTTGATTTGTACCACGATTCTTACCGCTATTCCGAAATTTCAGCCTGTTTGGTCCCATACAGCCTGAGAAAACTGCTTCCAAAGTTCGAACCCAAGTGTAAAATTAGCGTCCATAAAAATCATGATTTTTCTAAGAATCAAACTTTTTGGAGATTTTATGACTGATTTCTATTTAAAGCATGATTCTTATCCCTGTTCCAAAATTTCAGCCCGTATGGTCTTATAGAGCCTGAGAAAACTGCTTCCAAAGTTCGAACCCGAGTCTGAAATTAGCGTCCATAAAAATCATGATTTTTCTAAAAATCCAACTTAATGGAAATTTTGTGACTGAATTTGATTAGTACCACGATTCTTAGCGCTATTCCAAAATTTCAGCCCGTTTGGTCACATAGAGCCTGAGAAAACTGCTTCCGAAGTTAGAACCCAAGTCTGAAATTAGCGTCCATAAAAATCATGATTTATCTAAGAATCAAACTTAAAGGAGATTTTATGACTGATTTCGATTGAAAGCATGATTCTAATCTCTGCTCCAAAATTTCAGCCCGTATGGTCTTATAGAGCCTGAGAAAACTGCTTCCAAAGTTCGAACACAAGTCTGAAATTAGCGTCCATAAAAATCATGATTTTTCAAAAAATCCACATTCATGGAAATTTTGTGACTGAATTTGATTAGTACCACGATTCTTACCGCTATTCCAAAATTTCAGCCTGTTTGGTCCCATAGAGCCTGAGAAAACTGCTTCCAAAGTTTGAACCCAAAACCGAAATTAGCGTCCATAAAAATCATGATTTTTCTAAGAATAAAGTTCGAACCCAAGTCTGAAATTAGCGTCCTTAAAAATCATGATTTTTCTAAAAATCCAACTAAATGGAGATTTTATGACTGATTTCGATTTAAAGCATGATTCTTATCGCTGTTCCAAAATTTCAGCCCGTATGGTCTTATAGAGCCTGAGAAAACTGCTTCCAAAGTTCGAACCCAAGTCTGAAATTAGCGTCCATAAAAATCATGATTTTTCTAAAAATCCAACTTTATGGAAATTTTGTGACTGAATTTGATTTGTTCCACGATTATTATCGCTATTCAAAAATTTCAGCCCGTTCGGTCCTATAGAGCCTCAGAAAACTGCTTCCAAAGTTCGAACCCAAGTCTGAAATTAGCGTCCATAAAAATCATGATTTTTCTCAAAATCCAACTTAATGGAAATTTTGTGACTGAATTTTATTAGTACCACGATTCTTATCGCAATTCCAAAATTTCAGCCTGTTTGGTTCATAGAGCCTGAGAAAACTGCTTCTAAAGTTCGAACCCAAGTCTGAAATTAGCGTCCATAAAAATCATGATTTTTCTAAGAATCAAACTTTTTGGAGATTTTATGACTGATTTCGATTAAAAGCATGATTCTTATCTCTGTTCCAAAATTTCAGCCCGTATGGTCTTATAGAGCCTGAGAAAACTGCTTCCAAAGTTCGAACCCGAGTCTGAAATTAGCGTCCATAAAAATCATGATTTTTCTAAAAATCCAACTTAATGGAAATTTTGTGACTGAATTTGATTAGTACCACGATTCTTATCGCAATTCCAAAATTTCAGCCTGTTTGGTTCATAGAGCCTGAGAAAACTGCTTCTAAAGTTCGAACCCAAGTCTGAAATTAGCGTCCATAAAAATCATGATTTTTCTAAGAATCAAACTTTTTGGAGATTTTATGACTGATTTCGATTAAAAGCATGATTCTTATCTCTGTTCCAAAATTTCGGCCCGTATGGTCTTATATAGCCTGAGAAAACTGCTTCCAAAGTTCGAACCCAAGTCTGAAATTAGCGTCAATAAAAATCATGATTTTTCAAAAAATCCAACTTTATGGAAATTTTGTGACTGAATTTGATTTGTACCACGATTCTTACCGCTATTCCGAAATTTCAGCCTGTTTGGTCCCATACAGCCTGAGAAAACTGCTTCCAAAGTTCGAACCCAAGTGTAAAATTAGCGTCCATAAAAATCATGATTTTTCTAAGAATCAAACTTTTTGGAGATTTTATGACTGATTTCTATTAAAAGCATGATTCTTATCCCTGTTCCAAAATTTCAGCCCGTATGGTCTTATAGAGCCTGAGAAAACTGCTTCCAAAGTTCGAACCCGAGTCTGAAATTAGCGTCCATAAAAATCATGATTTTTCTAAGAATCAAACTTTTTGGAGATTTTATGACTGATTTCGATTAAAAGCATGATTCTTATCTCTGTTCCAAAATTTCGGCCCGTATGGTCTTATATAGCCTGAGAAAACTGCTTCCAAAGTTCGAACCCAAGTCTGAAATTAGCGTCAATAAAAATCATGATTTTTCAAAAAATCCAACTTTATGGAAATTTTGTGACTGAATTTGATTTGTACCACGATTCTTACCGCTATTCCGAAATTTCAGCCTGTTTGGTCCCATACAGCCTGAGAAAACTGCTTCCAAAGTTCGAACCCAAGTGTAAAATTAGCGTCCATAAAAATCATGATTTTTCTAAGAATCAAACTTTTTGGAGATTTTATGACTGATTTCTATTTAAAGCATGATTCTTATCCCTGTTCCAAAATTTCAGCCCGTATGGTCTTATAGAGCCTGAGAAAACTGCTTCCAAAGTTCGAACCCGAGTCTGAAATTAGCGTCCATAAAAATCATGATTTTTCTAAAAATCCAACTTAATGGAAATTTTGTGACTGAATTTGATTAGTACCAATCGTGGTAAGTAAGAATCGTCTTATCGCTATTCCAAAATTTCAACCCGTTTGGTCCCATAGAGCCTGAGAAAACTGCTTCCAAAGTTCGAACCCAAGTCTGAAATTAGCGTCCATAAAAATCATGATTTTTCTCAAAATCCAACTTAATGGAAATTTTGTGACTGAATTTGATTAGTACCACGATTCTTATCGCAATTCCAAAATTTCAGCCTGTTTGGTTCATAGAGCCTGAGAAAACTGCTTCTAAAGTTCGAACCCAAGTCTGAAATTAGCGTCCATAAAAATCATGATTTTTCTCAAAATCCAACTTAATGGAAATTTTGTGACTGAATTTGATTAGTACCACGATTCTTATCGCAATTCCAAAATTTCAGCCTGTTTGGTTCATAGAGCCTGAGAAAACTGCTTCTAAAGTTCGAACCCAAGTCTGAAATTAGCGTCCATAAAAATCATGATTTTTCTAAAAATCCAACTAAATGGAGATTTTATGACTGATTTCGATTTAAAGCATGATTCTTATCGCTGTTCCAAAATTTCAGCCCGTATGGTCTTATAGAGCCTGAGAAAACTGCTTCCAAAGTTCGAACCCAAGTCTGAAATTAGCGTCCTTAAAAATCATGATTTTTCTAAAAATCCAACTAAATGGAGATTTTATGACTGATTTCGATTTAAAGCATGATTCTTATCGCTGTTCCAAAATTTCAGCCCGTATGGTCTTATAGAGCCTGAGAAAACTGCTTCCAAAGTTCGAACCCAAGTCTGAAATTAGCGTCCATAAAAATCATGATTTTTCTAAAAATCCAACTTTATGGAAATTTTGTGACTGAATTTGATTTGTTCCACGATTATTATCGCTATTCAAAAATTTCAGCCCGTTCGGTCCTATAGAGCCTCAGAAAACTGCTTCCAAAGTTCGAACCCAAGTCTGAAATTAGCGTCCATAAAAATCATGATTTTTCTCAAAATCCAACTTAATGGAAATTTTGTGACTGAATTTTATTAGTACCACGATTCTTATCGCAATTCCAAAATTTCAGCCTGTTTGGTTCATAGAGCCTGAGAAAACTGCTTCTAAAGTTCGAACCCAAGTCTGAAATTAGCGTCCATAAAAATCATGATTTTTCTAAGAATCAAACTTTTTGGAGATTTTATGACTGATTTCGATTAAAAGCATGATTCTTATCTCTGTTCCAAAATTTCAGCCCGTATGGTCTTATAGAGCCTGAGAAAACTGCTTCCAAAGTTCGAACCCGAGTCTGAAATTAGCGTCCATAAAAATCATGATTTTTCTAAAAATCCAACTTAATGGAAATTTTGTGACTGAATTTGATTAGTACCACGATTCTTATCGCAATTCCAAAATTTCAGCCTGTTTGGTTCATAGAGCCTGAGAAAACTGCTTCTAAAGTTCGAACCCAAGTCTGAAATTAGCGTCCATAAAAATCATGATTTTTCTAAGAATCAAACTTTTTGGAGATTTTATGACTGATTTCGATTAAAAGCATGATTCTTATCTCTGTTCCAAAATTTCGGCCCGTATGGTCTTATATAGCCTGAGAAAACTGCTTCCAAAGTTCGAACCCAAGTCTGAAATTAGCGTCAATAAAAATCATGATTTTTCAAAAAATCCAACTTTATGGAAATTTTGTGACTGAATTTGATTTGTACCACGATTCTTACCGCTATTCCGAAATTTCAGCCTGTTTGGTCCCATACAGCCTGAGAAAACTGCTTCCAAAGTTCGAACCCAAGTGTAAAATTAGCGTCCATAAAAATCATGATTTTTCTAAGAATCAAACTTTTTGGAGATTTTATGACTGATTTCTATTAAAAGCATGATTCTTATCCCTGTTCCAAAATTTCAGCCCGTATGGTCTTATAGAGCCTGAGAAAACTGCTTCCAAAGTTCGAACCCGAGTCTGAAATTAGCGTCCATAAAAATCATGATTTTTCTAAGAATCAAACTTTTTGGAGATTTTATGACTGATTTCGATTAAAAGCATGATTCTTATCTCTGTTCCAAAATTTCGGCCCGTATGGTCTTATATAGCCTGAGAAAACTGCTTCCAAAGTTCGAACCCAAGTCTGAAATTAGCGTCAATAAAAATCATGATTTTTCAAAAAATCCAACTTTATGGAAATTTTGTGACTGAATTTGATTTGTACCACGATTCTTACCGCTATTCCGAAATTTCAGCCTGTTTGGTCCCATACAGCCTGAGAAAACTGCTTCCAAAGTTCGAACCCAAGTGTAAAATTAGCGTCCATAAAAATCATGATTTTTCTAAGAATCAAACTTTTTGGAGATTTTATGACTGATTTCTATTTAAAGCATGATTCTTATCCCTGTTCCAAAATTTCAGCCCGTATGGTCTTATAGAGCCTGAGAAAACTGCTTCCAAAGTTCGAACCCGAGTCTGAAATTAGCGTCCATAAAAATCATGATTTTTCTAAAAATCCAACTTAATGGAAATTTTGTGACTGAATTTGATTAGTACCAATCGTGGTAAGTAAGAATCGTCTTATCGCTATTCCAAAATTTCAACCCGTTTGGTCCCATAGAGCCTGAGAAAACTGCTTCCAAAGTTCGAACCCAAGTCTGAAATTAGCGTCCATAAAAATCATGATTTTTCTCAAAATCCAACTTAATGGAAATTTTGTGACTGAATTTGATTAGTACCACGATTCTTATCGCAATTCCAAAATTTCAGCCTGTTTGGTTCATAGAGCCTGAGAAAACTGCTTCTAAAGTTCGAACCCAAGTCTGAAATTAGCGTCCATAAAAATCATGATTTTTCTCAAAATCCAACTTAATGGAAATTTTGTGACTGAATTTGATTAGTACCACGATTCTTATCGCAATTCCAAAATTTCAGCCTGTTTGGTTCATAGAGCCTGAGAAAACTGCTTCTAAAGTTCGAACCCAAGTCTGAAATTAGCGTCCATAAAAATCATGATTTTTCTCAAAATCCAACTTAATGGAAATTTTGTGACTGAATTTGATTAGTACCACGATTCTTATCGCAATTCCAAAATTTCAGCCTGTTTGGTTCATAGAGCCTGAGAAAACTGCTTCCAAAGTTCGAACCCAAGTCTGAAATTAGCGTCCATAAAAATCATGATTTTTCTAAAAATCCAACTCTATGGAAATTTTGTGACTGATTTCGATTTAAAGCATGATTCTTATCGCTGTTCCAAAATTTCAGCCCGTATGGTCTTATAGAGCCTGAGAAAACTGCTTCCAAAGTTCGAACCCAAGACTGAAATTAGCGTCCATAAAAATCATGATTTTTCTAAAAATCCAACTTTATGGAAATTTTGTGACTGAATTTGATTTGTTCCACGATTATTATCGCTATTCAAAAATTTCAGCCCGTTCGGTCCTATAGAGCCTCAGAAAACTGCTTCCAAAGTTCGAACCCAAGTCTGAAATTAGCGTCCATAAAAATCATGATTTTTCTCAAAATCCAACTTAATGGAAATTTTGTGACTGAATTTGATTAGTACCACGATTCTTATCGCAATTCCAAAATTTCAGCCTGTTTGGTTCATAGAGCCTGAGAAAACTGCTTCTAAAGTTCGAACCCAAGTCTGAAATTAGCGTCCATAAAAATCATGATTTTTCTAAGAATCAAACTTTTTGGAGATTTTATGACTGATTTCGATTAAAAGCATGATTCTTATCTCTGTTCCAAAATTTCAGCCCGTATGGTCTTATAGAGCCTGAGAAAACTGCTTCCAAAGTTCGAACCCGAGTCTGAAATTAGCGTCCATAAAAATCATGATTTTTCTAAAAATCCAACTTAATGGAAATTTTGTGACTGAATTTGATTAGTACCACGATTCTTATCGCAATTCCAAAATTTCAGCCTGTTTGGTTCATAGAGCCTGAGAAAACTGCTTCCAAAGTTCGAACCCAAGTGTAAAATTAGCGTCCATAAAAATCATGATTTTTCTAAGAATCAAACTTTTTGGAGATTTTATGACTGATTTCTATTTAAAGCATGATTCTTATCCCTGTTCCAAAATTTCAGCCCGTTTGGTCACATAGAGCCTGAGAAAACTGCTTCCAAAGTTAGAAACCAAGTCTGAAATTAGCGTCCATAAAAATCATGATTTATCTAAGAATCAAACTTAAAGGAGATTTTATGACTGATTTCGATTAAAAGCATGATTCTTATCTCTGTTCCAAAATTTCGGCCCGTATGGTCTTATATAGCCTGAGAAAACTGCTTCCAAAGTTCGAACCCAAGTCTGAAATTAGCGTCAATAAAATCATGATTTTTCAAAAAATCCAACTTTATGGAAATTTTGTGACTGAATTTGATTTGTACCACGATTCTTACCGCTCTTCCGAAATTTCAGCCTGTTTGGTCCCATACAGCCTGAGAAAACTGCTTCCAAAGTTCGAACCCAAGTGTAAAATTAGCGTCCATAAAAATCATGATTTTTCTAAGAATCAAACTTTTTGGAGATTTTATGACTGATTTCTATTTAAAGCATGATTCTTATTAGTCCAGTCAGTGGGGAGTTTTACCTTGCAAAAGGTTAGGTAGTAGCGATTTTGATATATGTTGTCAAGATTGGGACTCTAAGGAAAAAAAAAAGTTTTCGACCTTGGGAGGGTCGAGCTCGACCCGCCATCTTGGATTGAAGGTGCCAAAATTTGTTTTTTTCAAAATAATTGTGAAGTGGTCGTTTTTACAACCAAATTGTTCAGGGCAAACTAAAAGACAACTAAATTACCTACATTTTTTGTGGACGGTATTTTTTTGTATGTCTAATAGGTAACGAGTTACAGTGGCGGAAATGTGAATATTTTTCTAAAAAATGATGAAATTCCCAACTTTGTAATTTTTTCGGGTTATTCATTACATATAATTATACCTAATAATTTTGTAAACTCATTTCCACACCACCATGAGGTATAGAACATGGCGCATTTTTTTACTGTGGTATCTCCAGTAGGTCTACCCCACAGATATACCAGCTATGGTAGATTTCGAAATTATGTTACATTACTATGAATTATGTTACTATAAATTATGCTTAATAACAGTCTTCGTCACCAATGTCATCATCTAACTCATTGCCTGTGATACTGAGATTCTGGGCTTTCATTGACAACATCTCTTCTTCTTCGTCCTCGACATCGATGTGAACCTCTAGCGAATTTCAGCATGTTTGACCATTACAGCACCCACATACAATAGAACACTTCAATCCAGCTTTCGTGCAGCTACATGCAACGCCGCTTCCTTTTTTAAAATTGCATGAAATAAATTTTAATAAAGTCTCGGGTGCTGGTTTCTTTGTCATTCTTACTGGAACAAGCCCGTTGGTGTCACGTTTCCAGCCCCAGTTTCTGGATTTTTTTGGATTCCATACCATTTTTGGACTTGATGGTACGTTCTAAATGCATGGTACCGTGCAGCGTCGTTCGTTGGTGGCAAAGAGGCAAGATTGAATTTGCTTTTTGTTGTCGACTTTGCGAAACGTTTGTAGCGGACTTCTTCCAAGGTTTCCTTATCCATGTCACCCCCGTACAAAGCAACAAGAAAGCGTGTTCTTGCAACTGCTATGTCTTCTGGTGTTGCATCATGTTGTTTGAAGATTCCTATCATGGCATTGAGTCTTGTGTAGTTTTTTACAAGCGAACGAAATTTTGTTTTTCCTTGGTTGAAGAAGGACGATGTTGTATCGCAGCCGCTAAATGCCATGAAGAAACAGAATATTCTCAGCCGCCTCTTTGTATTTCACACTATTCGCGGAACACAGTCTTTCAAAAGTTTTGCCTCTCCCGGGTTTGCGAAGATATATACTACTTTTGGGTGGTGCTAATGCTGTCAGCAGAACTAAGAGATCAACGTCTTCGCCAATAATGAAAACAGCGTCATATGATGAACAAAAGGAAATCGCAGTATTGACAATCAACTCATCAGCATCTTCTTCAGCCTGCTTAACTGTAAAATCATCCTGTATAAATTGCTTTGTAAGCATCGAAATCAGACGGACTTTGTTATTTTCAGTGGCTAAAAATCGTTCTTGTGAAACTTGAACTGGCATTGTTTCATCGAAAAGAACATCTGCAGACATGAGCATCCAGGCAACGTCCTGTAACCAGGACTCAATCAGTGTTGCCAAGTAGACTAGGATCCCACTATAACAAATCAACGTCATCGAGTACACGGATGATGCTATATAAGTATATTGTAACGTAGAAATACGTTAAAATGATATTGTGTAATATGTTCGTACAAAATTTATCAAGAAAACTGAACTTTTAGAATTTTTTGTCAAAATTTTCTTCTTTCAACCGCTGTAACTCGTTACCTATTAGACTTACAAAAAAAAAACTTTCCACAAAAAATGTAGGTAATTTAGTTGTCTTTAAGTTTGCCTTCAACAATTTGGTTGTAAAATCAACCACTTCATAATTATTTTGAAAAAACCAAATTTTGGCACCTTCAATCCAAGATGGCGGATCGAGCTCGACCCCCCCAAGGTCGAAAACTTTTTTTTTTCTTTAGAGTCCCAATCTTAACAACATATGTGAAAATCGCTACTACCTAACCTTTTGCAAGGTGGAGCCCTTTTTTATCCCCCACTGACTGGACTATATCCCTGTTCCAAAATTTCAGCCCGTATGGTCTTATAGAGCCTGAGAAAACTGCTTCCAAAGTTCGAACCCGAGTCTGAAATTAGCGTCCATAAAAATCATGATTTTTCTAAAAATCCAACTTAATGGAAATTTTGTGACTGAATTTGATTAGTACCACGATTCTTATCGCTATTCCAAAATTTCAGCCCGTTTGGTCCCATACAGCCTGAGAAAACTGCTTCCAAAGTTCGAACCCAAGTGTAAAATTAGCGTCCATAAAAATCATGATTTTTCTAAGAATCAAACTTTTTGGAGATTTTATGACTGATTTCTATTTAAAGCATGATTCTTATCCCTGTTCCAAAATATCAGCCCGTATGGTCTTATAGAGCCTGAGAAAACTGCTTCCAAAGTTCGAACCCGAGTCTGAAATTAGCGTCCATAAAAATCATGATTTTTCTAAAAATCCAACTTAATGGAAATTTTGTGACTGAATTTGATTAGTACCACGATTCTTATCGCAATTCCAAAATATCAGCCTGTTTGGTTCATAGAGCCTGAGAAAACTGCTTCTAAAGTTCGAACCCAAGTCTGAAATTAGCGTCCATAAAAATCATGATTTTTCTAAGAATCAAACTTTTTGGAGATTTTATGACTGATTTCGATTAAAAGCACGATTCTTATCGCTATTCCAAAATTTCAGCCCGTTTGGTCACATAGAGCCTGAGAAAACTGCTTCCAAAGTTAGAAACCAAGTCTGAAATTAGCGTCCATAAAAATCATGATTTTTCTTAAAATCCAACTTAATGGAAATTTTGTGACTGAATTTGATTAGTACCACGATTCTTATCGCAATTCCAAAATTTCAGCCTGTTTGGTTCATAGAGCCTGAGAAAACTGCTTCCAAAGTTCGAACCCAAGTGTAAAATTAGCGTCCATAAAAATCATGATTTTTCTAAGAATCAAACTTTTTGGAGATTTTATGACTGATTTCGATTAAAAGCACGATTCTTATCGCTATTCCAAAATTTCAGCCCGTTTGGTCACATAGAGCCTGAGAAAACTGCTTCCAAAGTTAGAAACCAAGTCTGAAATTAGCGTCCATAAAAATCATGATTTTTCTAAAAATCCAACTTAATGGAAATTTTGTGACTGAATTTGATTAGTACCACGATTCTTATCGCAATTCCAAAATTTCAGCCTGTTTGGTTCATAGAGCCTGAGAAAACTGCTTCCAAAGTTCGAACCCAAGTGTAAAATTAGCGTCCATAAAAATCATGATTTTTCTAAGAATCAAACTTTTTGGAGATTTTATGACTGATTTCTATTTAAAGCATGATTCTTATCCCTGTTCCAAAATTTCAGCCCGTTTGGTCACATAGAGCCTGAGAAAACTGCTTCCAAAGTTAGAAACCAAGTCTGAAATTAGCGTCCATAAAAATCATGATTTATCTAAGAATCAAACTTAAAGGAGATTTTATGACTGATTTCGATTAAAAGCATGATTCTTATCTCTGTTCCAAAATTTCGGCCCGTATGGTCTTATATAGCCTGAGAAAACTGCTTCCAAAGTTCGAACCCAAGTCTGAAATTAGCGTCAATAAAATCATGATTTTTCAAAAAATCCAACTTTATGGAAATTTTGTGACTGAATTTGATTTGTACCACGATTCTTACCGCTCTTCCGAAATTTCAGCCTGTTTGGTCCCATACAGCCTGAGAAAACTGCTTCCAAAGTTCGAACCCAAGTGTAAAATTAGCGTCCATAAAAATCATGATTTTTCTAAGAATCAAACTTTTTGGAGATTTTATGACTGATTTCTATTTAAAGCATGATTCTTATTAGTCCAGTCAGTGGGGAGTTTTACCTTGCAAAAGGTTAGGTAGTAGCGATTTTGATATATGTTGTCAAGATTGGGACTCTAAGGAAAAAAAAAAGTTTTCGACCTTGGGAGGGTCGAGCTCGACCCGCCATCTTGGATTGAAGGTGCCAAAATTTGTTTTTTTCAAAATAATTGTGAAGTGGTCGTTTTTACAACCAAATTGTTCAGGGCAAACTAAAAGACAACTAAATTACCTACATTTTTTGTGGACGGTATTTTTTTGTATGTCTAATAGGTAACGAGTTACAGTGGCGGAAATGTGAATATTTTTCTAAAAAATGATGAAATTCCCAACTTTGTAATTTTTTCGGGTTATTCATTACATATAATTATACCTAATAATTTTGTAAACTCATTTCCACACCACCATGAGGTATAGAACATGGCGCATTTTTTTACTGTGGTATCTCCAGTAGGTCTACCCCACAGATATACCAGCTATGGTAGATTTCGAAATTATGTTACATTACTATGAATTATGTTACTATAAATTATGCTTAATAACAGTCTTCGTCACCAATGTCATCATCTAACTCATTGCCTGTGATACTGAGATTCTGGGCTTTCATTGACAACATCTCTTCTTCTTCGTCCTCGACATCGATGTGAACCTCTAGCGAATTTCAGCATGTTTGACCATTACAGCACCCACATACAATAGAACACTTCAATCCAGCTTTCGTGCAGCTACATGCAACGCCGCTTCCTTTTTTAAAATTGCATGAAATAAATTTTAATAAAGTCTCGGGTGCTGGTTTCTTTGTCATTCTTACTGGAACAAGCCCGTTGGTGTCACGTTTCCAGCCCCAGTTTCTGGATTTTTTTGGATTCCATACCATTTTTGGACTTGATGGTACGTTCTAAATGCATGGTACCGTGCAGCGTCGTTCGTTGGTGGCAAAGAGGCAAGATTGAATTTGCTTTTTGTTGTCGACTTTGCGAAACGTTTGTAGCGGACTTCTTCCAAGGTTTCCTTATCCATGTCACCCCCGTACAAAGCAACAAGAAAGCGTGTTCTTGCAACTGCTATGTCTTCTGGTGTTGCATCATGTTGTTTGAAGATTCCTATCATGGCATTGAGTCTTGTGTAGTTTTTTACAAGCGAACGAAATTTTGTTTTTCCTTGGTTGAAGAAGGACGATGTTGTATCGCAGCCGCTAAATGCCATGAAGAAACAGAATATTCTCAGCCGCCTCTTTGTATTTCACACTATTCGCGGAACACAGTCTTTCAAAAGTTTTGCCTCTCCCGGGTTTGCGAAGATATATACTACTTTTGGGTGGTGCTAATGCTGTCAGCAGAACTAAGAGATCAACGTCTTCGCCAATAATGAAAACAGCGTCATATGATGAACAAAAGGAAATCGCAGTATTGACAATCAACTCATCAGCATCTTCTTCAGCCTGCTTAACTGTAAAATCATCCTGTATAAATTGCTTTGTAAGCATCGAAATCAGACGGACTTTGTTATTTTCAGTGGCTAAAAATCGTTCTTGTGAAACTTGAACTGGCATTGTTTCATCGAAAAGAACATCTGCAGACATGAGCATCCAGGCAACGTCCTGTAACCAGGACTCAATCAGTGTTGCCAAGTAGACTAGGATCCCACTATAACAAATCAACGTCATCGAGTACACGGATGATGCTATATAAGTATATTGTAACGTAGAAATACGTTAAAATGATATTGTGTAATATGTTCGTACAAAATTTATCAAGAAAACTGAACTTTTAGAATTTTTTGTCAAAATTTTCTTCTTTCAACCGCTGTAACTCGTTACCTATTAGACTTACAAAAAAAAAACTTTCCACAAAAAATGTAGGTAATTTAGTTGTCTTTAAGTTTGCCTTCAACAATTTGGTTGTAAAATCAACCACTTCATAATTATTTTGAAAAAACCAAATTTTGGCACCTTCAATCCAAGATGGCGGATCGAGCTCGACCCCCCCAAGGTCGAAAACTTTTTTTTTTCTTTAGAGTCCCAATCTTAACAACATATGTGAAAATCGCTACTACCTAACCTTTTGCAAGGTGGAGCCCTTTTTTATCCCCCACTGACTGGACTATATCCCTGTTCCAAAATTTCAGCCCGTATGGTCTTATAGAGCCTGAGAAAACTGCTTCCAAAGTTCGAACCCGAGTCTGAAATTAGCGTCCATAAAAATCATGATTTTTCTAAAAATCCAACTTAATGGAAATTTTGTGACTGAATTTGATTAGTACCACGATTCTTATCGCTATTCCAAAATTTCAGCCCGTTTGGTCCCATACAGCCTGAGAAAACTGCTTCCAAAGTTCGAACCCAAGTGTAAAATTAGCGTCCATAAAAATCATGATTTTTCTAAGAATCAAACTTTTTGGAGATTTTATGACTGATTTCTATTTAAAGCATGATTCTTATCCCTGTTCCAAAATATCAGCCCGTATGGTCTTATAGAGCCTGAGAAAACTGCTTCCAAAGTTCGAACCCGAGTCTGAAATTAGCGTCCATAAAAATCATGATTTTTCTAAAAATCCAACTTAATGGAAATTTTGTGACTGAATTTGATTAGTACCACGATTCTTATCGCAATTCCAAAATATCAGCCTGTTTGGTTCATAGAGCCTGAGAAAACTGCTTCTAAAGTTCGAACCCAAGTCTGAAATTAGCGTCCATAAAAATCATGATTTTTCTAAGAATCAAACTTTTTGGAGATTTTATGACTGATTTCGATTAAAAGCACGATTCTTATCGCTATTCCAAAATTTCAGCCCGTTTGGTCACATAGAGCCTGAGAAAACTGCTTCCAAAGTTAGAAACCAAGTCTGAAATTAGCGTCCATAAAAATCATGATTTTTCTTAAAATCCAACTTTATGGAAATTTTGTGACTGAATTTGATTAGTACCACGATTCTTACCGCTATTCCAAAATTTCAGCCTGTTTGGTCCCATAGAGCCTGAGAAAACTGCTTCCAAAGTTTGAACCCAAAACCGAAATTAGCGTCCATAAAAATCATGATTTTTCTAAGAATAAAGTTCGAACCCAAGTCTGAAATTAGCGTCCTTAAAAATCATGATTTTTCTAAAAATCCAACTAAATGGAGATTTTATGACTGATTTCGATTTAAAGCATGATTCTTATCTCTGTTCCAAAATTTCAGCCCGTATGGTCTTATAGAGCCTGAGAAAACTGCTTCCAAAGTTCGAACCCAAGTCTGAAATTAGCGTCCATAAAAATCATGATTTTTCTAAAAATCCAACTTTATGGAAATTTTGTGACTGAATTTGATTTGTTCCACGATTATTATCGCTATTCAAAAATTTCAGCCCGTTCGGTCCTATAGAGCCTCAGAAAACTGCTTCCAAAGTTCGAACCCAAGTCTGAAATTAGCGTCCATAAAAATCATGATTTTTCTCAAAATCCAACTTAATGGAAATTTTGTGACTGAATTTTATTAGTACCACGATTCTTATCGCAATTCCAAAATTTCAGCCTGTTTGGTTCATAGAGCCTGAGAAAACTGCTTCTAAAGTTCGAACCCAAGTCTGAAATTAGCGTCCATAAAAATCATGATTTTTCTAAGAATCAAACTTTTTGGAGATTTTATGACTGATTTCGATTAAAAGCATGATTCTTATCTCTGTTCCAAAATTTCAGCCCGTATGGTCTTATAGAGCCTGAGAAAACTGCTTCCAAAGTTCGAACCCGAGTCTGAAATTAGCGTCCATAAAAATCATGATTTTTCTAAAAATCCAACTTAATGGAAATTTTGTGACTGAATTTGATTAGTACCACGATTCTTATCGCAATTCCAAAATTTCAGCCTGTTTGGTTCATAGAGCCTGAGAAAACTGCTTCTAAAGTTCGAACCCAAGTCTGAAATTAGCGTCCATAAAAATCATGATTTTTCTAAGAATCAAACTTTTTGGAGATTTTATGACTGATTTCGATTAAAAGCATGATTCTTATCTCTGTTCCAAAATTTCGGCCCGTATGGTCTTATATAGCCTGAGAAAACTGCTTCCAAAGTTCGAACCCAAGTCTGAAATTAGCGTCAATAAAAATCATGATTTTTCAAAAAATCCAACTTTATGGAAATTTTGTGACTGAATTTGATTTGTACCACGATTCTTACCGCTATTCCGAAATTTCAGCCTGTTTGGTCCCATACAGCCTGAGAAAACTGCTTCCAAAGTTCGAACCCAAGTGTAAAATTAGCGTCCATAAAAATCATGATTTTTCTAAGAATCAAACTTTTTGGAGATTTTATGACTGATTTCTATTTAAAGCATGATTCTTATCCCTGTTCCAAAATTTCAGCCCGTATGGTCTTATAGAGCCTGAGAAAACTGCTTCCAAAGTTCGAACCCGAGTCTGAAATTAGCGTCCATAAAAATCATGATTTTTCTAAGAATCAAACTTTTTGGAGATTTTATGACTGATTTCGATTAAAAGCATGATTCTTATCTCTGTTCCAAAATTTCGGCCCGTATGGTCTTATATAGCCTGAGAAAACTGCTTCCAAAGTTCGAACCCAAGTCTGAAATTAGCGTCAATAAAAATCATGATTTTTCAAAAAATCCAACTTTATGGAAATTTTGTGACTGAATTTGATTTGTACCACGATTTTTACCGCTATTCCGAAATTTCAGCCTGTTTGGTCCCATACAGCCTGAGAAAACTGCTTCCAAAGTTCGAACCCAAGTGTAAAATTAGCGTCCATAAAAATCATGATTTTTCTAAGAATCAAACTTTTTGGAGATTTTATGACTGATTTCTATTTAAAGCATGATTCTTATCCCTGTTCCAAAATTTCAGCCCGTATGGTCTTATAGAGCCTGAGAAAACTGCTTCCAAAGTTCGAACCCGAGTCTGAAATTAGCGTCCATAAAAATCATGATTTTTCTAAAAATCCAACTTAATGGAAATTTTGTGACTGAATTTGATTAGTACCACGATTCTTATCGCTATTCCAAAATTTCAGCCCGTTTGGTCACATAGAGCCTGAGAAAACTGCTTCCGAAGTTAGAACCCAAGTCTGAAATTAGCGTCCATAAAAATCATGATTTATCTAAGAATCAAACTTAAAGGAGATTTTATGACTGATTTCGATTGAAAGCATGATTCTAATCTCTGTTCCAAAATTTCAGCCCGTATGGTCTTATAGAGCCTGAGAAAACTGCTTCCAAAGTTCGAACCCGAGTCTGAAATTAGCGTCCATAAAAATCATGATTTTTCTAAAAATCCAACTTAATGGAAATTTTGTGACTGAATTTGATTAGTACCACGATTCTTATCGCTATTCCAAAATTTCAGCCTGTTTGGTTCATAGAGCCTGAGAAAACTGCTTCTAAAGTTCGAACCCAAGTCTGAAATTAGCGTCCATAAAAATCATGATTTTTCTAAGAATCAAACTTTTTGGAGATTTTATGACTGATTTCGATTAAAAGCATGATTCTTATCTCTGTTCCAAAATTTCGGCCCGTATGGTCTTATATAGCCTGAGAAAACTGCTTCCAAAGTTCGAACCCGAGTCTGAAATTAGCGTCCATAAAAATCATGATTTTTCTAAAAATCCAACTTAATGGAAATTTTGTGACTGAATTTGATTAGTACCACGATTCTTATCGCAATTCCAAAATTTCAGCCTGTTTGGTTCATAGAGCCTGAGAAAACTGCTTCTAAAGTTCGAACCCAAGTCTGAAATTAGCGTCCATAAAAATCATGATTTTTCTAAGAATCAAACTTTTTGGAGATTTTATGACTGATTTCGATTAAAAGCATGATTCTTATCTCTGTTCCAAAATTTCAGCCCGTATGGTCTTATAGAGCCTGAGAAAACTGCTTCCAAAGTTCGAACCCGAGTCTGAAATTAGCGTCCATAAAAATCATGATTTTTCTAAAAATCCAACTTAATGGAAATTTTGTGACTGAATTTGATTAGTACCACGATTCTTATCGCAATTCCAAAATTTCAGCCTGTTTGGTTCATAGAGCCTGAGAAAACTGCTTCTAAAGTTCGAACCCAAGTCTGAAATTAGCGTCCATAAAAATCATGATTTTTCTAAGAATCAAACTTTTTGGAGATTTTATGACTGATTTCGATTAAAAGCATGATTCTTATCTCTGTTCCAAAATTTCGGCCCGTATGGTCTTATATAGCCTGAGAAAACTGCTTCCAAAGTTCGAACCCAAGTCTGAAATTAGCGTCAATAAAAATCATGATTTTTCAAAAAATCCAACTTTATGGAAATTTTGTGACTGAATTTGATTTGTACCACGATTCTTACCGCTATTCCGAAATTTCAGCCTGTTTGGTCCCATACAGCCTGAGAAAACTGCTTCCAAAGTTCGAACCCAAGTGTAAAATTAGCGTCCATAAAAATCATGATTTTTCTAAGAATCAAACTTTTTGGAGATTTTATGACTGATTTCTATTTAAAGCATGATTCTTATCCCTGTTCCAAAATTTCAGCCCGTATGGTCTTATAGAGCCTGAGAAAACTGCTTCCAAAGTTCGAACCCGAGTCTGAAATTAGCGTCCATAAAAATCATGATTTTTCTAAGAATCAAACTTTTTGGAGATTTTATGACTGATTTCGATTAAAAGCATGATTCTTATCTCTGTTCCAAAATTTCGGCCCGTATGGTCTTATATAGCCTGAGAAAACTGCTTCCAAAGTTCGAACCCAAGTCTGAAATTAGCGTCAATAAAAATCATGATTTTTCAAAAAATCCAACTTTATGGAAATTTTGTGACTGAATTTGATTTGTACCACGATTCTTACCGCTATTCCGAAATTTCAGCCTGTTTGGTCCCATACAGCCTGAGAAAACTGCTTCCAAAGTTCGAACCCAAGTGTAAAATTAGCGTCCATAAAAATCATGATTTTTCTAAGAATCAAACTTTTTGGAGATTTTATGACTGATTTCTATTTAAAGCATGATTCTTATCCCTGTTCCAAAATTTCAGCCCGTATGGTCTTATAGAGCCTGAGAAAACTGCTTCCAAAGTTCGAACCCGAGTCTGAAATTAGCGTCCATAAAAATCATGATTTTTCTAAAAATCCAACTTAATGGAAATTTTGTGACTGAATTTGATTAGTACCACGATTCTTATCGCTATTCCAAAATTTCAGCCCGTTTGGTCACATAGAGCCTGAGAAAACTGCTTCCGAAGTTAGAACCCAAGTCTGAAATTAGCGTCCATAAAAATCATGATTTATCTAAGAATCAAACTTAAAGGAGATTTTATGACTGATTTCGATTGAAAGCATGATTCTAATCTCTGTTCCAAAATTTCAGCCCGTATGGTCTTATAGAGCCTGAGAAAACTGCTTCCAAAGTTCGAACCCGAGTCTGAAATTAGCGTCCATAAAAATCATGATTTTTCTAAAAATCCAACTTAATGGAAATTTTGTGACTGAATTTGATTAGTACCACGATTCTTATCGCAATTCCAAAATTTCAGCCTGTTTGGTTCATAGAGCCTGAGAAAACTGCTTCTAAAGTTCGAACCCAAGTCTGAAATTAGCGTCCATAAAAATCATGATTTTTCTAAGAATCAAACTTTTTGGAGATTTTATGACTGATTTCGATTAAAAGCATGATTCTTATCTCTGTTCCAAAATTTCGGCCCGTATGGTCTTATATAGCCTGAGAAAACTGCTTCCAAAGTTCGAACCCAAGTCTGAAATTAGCGTCAATAAAAATCATGATTTTTCAAAAAATCCAACTTTATGGAAATTTTGTGACTGAATTTGATTTGTACCACGATTCTTACCGCTATTCCGAAATTTCAGCCTGTTTGGTCCCATACAGCCTGAGAAAACTGCTTCCAAAGTTCGAACCCAAGTGTAAAATTAGCGTCCATAAAAATCATGATTTTTCTAAGAATCAAACTTTTTGGAGATTTTATGACTGATTTCTATTTAAAGCATGATTCTTATCCCTGTTCCAAAATTTCAGCCCGTATGGTCTTATAGAGCCTGAGAAAACTGCTTCCAAAGTTCGAACCCGAGTCTGAAATTAGCGTCCATAAAAATCATGATTTTTCTAAGAATCAAACTTTTTGGAGATTTTATGACTGATTTCGATTAAAAGCATGATTCTTATCTCTGTTCCAAAATTTCGGCCCGTATGGTCTTATATAGCCTGAGAAAACTGCTTCCAAAGTTCGAACCCAAGTCTGAAATTAGCGTCAATAAAAATCATGATTTTTCAAAAAATCCAACTTTATGGAAATTTTGTGACTGAATTTGATTTGTACCACGATTCTTACCGCTATTCCGAAATTTCAGCCTGTTTGGTCCCATACAGCCTGAGAAAACTGCTTCCAAAGTTCGAACCCAAGTGTAAAATTAGCGTCCATAAAAATCATGATTTTTCTAAGAATCAAACTTTTTGGAGATTTTATGACTGATTTCTATTTAAAGCATGATTCTTATCCCTGTTCCAAAATTTCAGCCCGTATGGTCTTATAGAGCCTGAGAAAACTGCTTCCAAAGTTCGAACCCGAGTCTGAAATTAGCGTCCATAAAAATCATGATTTTTCTAAAAATCCAACTTAATGGAAATTTTGTGACTGAATTTGATTAGTACCACGATTCTTATCGCTATTCCAAAATTTCAGCCCGTTTGGTCACATAGAGCCTGAGAAAACTGCTTCCGAAGTTAGAACCCAAGTCTGAAATTAGCGTCCATAAAAATCATGATTTATCTAAGAATCAAACTTAAAGGAGATTTTATGACTGATTTCGATTGAAAGCATGATTCTAATCTCTGTTCCAAAATTTCAGCCCGTATGGTCTTATAGAGCCTGAGAAAACTGCTTCCAAAGTTCGAACACAAGTCTGAAATTAGCGTCCATAAAAATCATGATTTTTCAAAAAATCCACATTCATGGAAATTTTGTGACTGAATTTGATTAGTACCACGATTCTTACCGCTATTCCAAAATTTCAGCCTGTTTGGTCCCATAGAGCCTGAGAAAACTGCTTCCAAAGTTTGAACCCAAAACCGAAATTAGCGTCCATAAAAATCATGATTTTTCTAAGAATAAAGTTCGAACCCAAGTCTGAAATTAGCGTCCTTAAAAATCATGATTTTTCTAAAAATCCAACTAAATGGAGATTTTATGACTGATTTCGATTTAAAGCATGATTCTTATCGCTGTTCCAAAATTTCAGCCCGTATGGTCTTATAGAGCCTGAGAAAACTGCTTCCAAAGTTCGAACCCAAGTCTGAAATTAGCGTCCATAAAAATCATGATTTTTCTAAAAATCCAACTTTATGGAAATTTTGTGACTGAATTTGATTTGTTCCACGATTATTATCGCTATTCAAAAATTTCAGCCCGTTCGGTCCTATAGAGCCTCAGAAAACTGCTTCCAAAGTTCGAACCCAAGTCTGAAATTAGCGTCCATAAAAATCATGATTTTTCTCAAAATCCAACTTAATGGAAATTTTGTGACTGAATTTTATTAGTACCACGATTCTTATCGCAATTCCAAAATTTCAGCCTGTTTGGTTCATAGAGCCTGAGAAAACTGCTTCTAAAGTTCGAACCCAAGTCTGAAATTAGCGTCCATAAAAATCATGATTTTTCTAAGAATCAAACTTTTTGGAGATTTTATGACTGATTTCGATTAAAAGCATGATTCTTATCTCTGTTCCAAAATTTCAGCCCGTATGGTCTTATAGAGCCTGAGAAAACTGCTTCCAAAGTTCGAACCCGAGTCTGAAATTAGCGTCCATAAAAATCATGATTTTTCTAAAAATCCAACTTAATGGAAATTTTGTGACTGAATTTGATTAGTACCACGATTCTTATCGCAATTCCAAAATTTCAGCCTGTTTGGTTCATAGAGCCTGAGAAAACTGCTTCTAAAGTTCGAACCCAAGTCTGAAATTAGCGTCCATAAAAATCATGATTTTTCTAAGAATCAAACTTTTTGGAGATTTTATGACTGATTTCGATTAAAAGCATGATTCTTATCTCTGTTCCAAAATTTCGGCCCGTATGGTCTTATATAGCCTGAGAAAACTGCTTCCAAAGTTCGAACCCAAGTCTGAAATTAGCGTCAATAAAAATCATGATTTTTCTAAAAATCCAACTTAATGGAAATTTTGTGACTGAATTTGATTAGTACCACGATTCTTATCGCTATTCCAAAATTTCAGCCCGTTTGGTCACATAGAGCCTGAGAAAACTGCTTCCAAAGTTAGAAACCAAGTCTGAAATTAGCGTCCATAAAAATCATGATTTATCTAAGAATCAAACTTAAAGGAGATTTTATGACTGATTTCGATTAAAAGCATGATTCTTATCTCTGTTCCAAAATTTCGGCCCGTATGGTCTTATATAGCCTGAGAAAACTGCTTCCAAAGTTCGAACCCAAGTCTGAAATTAGCGTCAATAAAAATCATGATTTTTCAAAAAATCCAACTTTATGGAAATTTTGTGACTGAATTTGATTTGTACCACGATTCTTACCGCTATTCCGAAATTTCAGCCTGTTTGGTCCCATACAGCCTGAGAAAACTGCTTCCAAAGTTCGAACCCAAGTGTAAAATTAGCGTCCATAAAAATCATGATTTTTCTAAGAATCAAACTTTTTGGAGATTTTATGACTGATTTCTATTTAAAGCATGATTCTTATTAGTCCAGTCAGTGGGGAGTTTTACCTTGCAAAAGGTTAGGTAGTAGCGATTTTGATATATGTTGTCAAGATTGGGACTCTAAGGAAAAAAAAAAGTTTTCGACCTTGGGAGGGTCGAGCTCGACCCGCCATCTTGGATTGAAGGTGCCAAAATTTGTTTTTTTCAAAATAATTGTGAAGTGGTCGTTTTTACAACCAAATTGTTCAGGGCAAACTAAAAGACAACTAAATTACCTACATTTTTTGTGGACGGTATTTTTTTGTATGTCTAATAGGTAACGAGTTACAGTGGCGGAAATGTGAATATTTTTCTAAAAAATGATGAAATTCCCAACTTTGTAATTTTTTCGGGTTATTCATTACATATAATTATACCTAATAATTTTGTAAACTCATTTCCACACCACCATGAGGTATAGAACATGGCGCATTTTTTTACTGTGGTATCTCCAGTAGGTCTACCCCACAGATATACCAGCTATGGTAGATTTCGAAATTATGTTACATTACTATGAATTATGTTACTATAAATTATGCTTAATAACAGTCTTCGTCACCAATGTCATCATCTAACTCATTGCCTGTGATACTGAGATTCTGGGCTTTCATTGACAACATCTCTTCTTCTTCGTCCTCGACATCGATGTGAACCTCTAGCGAATTTCAGCATGTTTGACCATTACAGCACCCACATACAATAGAACACTTCAATCCAGCTTTCGTGCAGCTACATGCAACGCCGCTTCCTTTTTTAAAATTGCATGAAATAAATTTTAATAAAGTCTCGGGTGCTGGTTTCTTTGTCATTCTTACTGGAACAAGCCCGTTGGTGTCACGTTTCCAGCCCCAGTTTCTGGATTTTTTTGGATTCCATACCATTTTTGGACTTGATGGTACGTTCTAAATGCATGGTACCGTGCAGCGTCGTTCGTTGGTGGCAAAGAGGCAAGATTGAATTTGCTTTTTGTTGTCGACTTTGCGAATCGTTTGTAGCGGACTTCTTCCAAGGTTTCCTTATCCATGTCACCCCCGTACAAAGCAACAAGAAAGCGTGTTCTTGCAACTGCTATGTCTTCTGGTGTTGCATCATGTTGTTTGAAGATTCCTATCATGGCATTGAGTCTTGTGTAGTTTTTTACAAGCGAACGAAATTTTGTTTTTCCTTGGTTGAAGAAGGACGATGTTGTATCGCAGCCGCTAAATGCCATGAAGAAACAGAATATTCTCAGCCGCCTCTTTGTATTTCACACTATTCGCGGAACACAGTCTTTCAAAAGTTTTGCCTCTCCCGGGTTTGCGAAGATATATACTACTTTTGGGTGGTGCTAATGCTGTCAGCAGAACTAAGAGATCAACGTCTTCGCCAATAATGAAAACAGCGTCATATGATGAACAAAAGGAAATCGCAGTATTGACAATCAACTCATCAGCATCTTCTTCAGCCTGCTTAACTGTAAAATCATCCTGTATAAATTGCTTTGTAAGCATCGAAATCAGACGGACTTTGTTATTTTCAGTGGCTAAAAATCGTTCTTGTGAAACTTGAACTGGAATTGTTTCATCGAAAAGAACATCTGCAGACATGAGCATCCAGGCAACGTCCTGTAACCAGGACTCAATCAGTGTTGCCAAGTAGACTAGGATCCCACTATAACAAATCAACGTCATCGAGTACACGGATGATGCTATATAAGTATATTGTAACGTAGAAATACGTTAAAATGATATTGTGTAATATGTTCGTACAAAATTTATCAAGAAAACTGAACTTTTAGAATTTTTTGTCAAAATTTTCTTCTTTCAACCGCTGTAACTCGTTACCTATTAGACTTACAAAAAAAAAACTTTCCACAAAAAATGTAGGTAATTTAGTTGTCTTTAAGTTTGCGTTCAACAATTTGGTTGTAAAATCAACCACTTCATAATTATTTTGAAAAAACCAAATTTTGGCACCTTCAATCCAAGATGGCGGATCGAGCTCGACCCCCCCAAGGTCGAAAACTTTTTTTTTTCTTTAGAGTCCCAATCTTAACAACATATGTGAAAATCGCTACTACCTAACCTTTTGCAAGGTGGAGCCCTTTTTTATCCCCCACTGACTGGACTATATCCCTGTTCCAAAATTTCAGCCCGTATGGTCTTATAGAGCCTGAGAAAACTGCTTCCAAAGTTCGAACCCGAGTCTGAAATTAGCGTCCATAAAAATCATGATTTTTCTAAAAATCCAACTTAATGGAAATTTTGTGACTGAATTTGATTAGTACCACGATTCTTATCGCTATTCCAAAATTTCAGCCCGTTTGGTCCCATACAGCCTGAGAAAACTGCTTCCAAAGTTCGAACCCAAGTGTAAAATTAGCGTCCATAAAAATCATGATTTTTCTAAGAATCAAACTTTTTGGAGATTTTATGACTGATTTCTATTTAAAGCATGATTCTTATCCCTGTTCCAAAATATCAGCCCGTATGGTCTTATAGAGCCTGAGAAAACTGCTTCCAAAGTTCGAACCCAAGACTGAAATTAGCGTCCATAAAAATCATGATTTTTCTAAAAATCCAACTCTATGGAAATTTTGTGACTGAATTTGATTTGTTCCACGATTATTATCGCTATTCAAAAATTTCAGCCCGTTCGGTCCTATAGAGCCTCAGAAAACTGCTTCCAAAGTTCGAACCCAAGTCTGAAATTAGCATCCATAAAAATCATGATTTTTCTCAAAATCCAACTTAATGGAAATTTTGTGACTGAATTTGATTAGTACCACGATTCTTATCGCAATTCCAAAATTTCAGCCTGTTTGGTTCATAGAGCCTGAGAAAACTGCTTCTAAAGTTCGAACCCAAGTCTGAAATTAGCGTCCATAAAAATCATGATTTTTCTAAAAATCCAACTTTATGGAAATTTTGTGACTGAATTTGATTAGTTCCACGATTCTTATCGCAATTCCAAAATTTCAGCCTGTTTGGTTCATAGAGCCTGAGAAAACTGCTTCTAAAGTTCGAACCCAAGTCTGAAATTAGCGTCCATAAAAATCAAGATTTTTCTAAGAATCAAACTTTTTGGAGATTTTATGACTGATTTCGATTAAAAGCATGATTCTTATCTCTGTTCCAAAATTTCAGCCCGTATGGTCTTATAGAGCCTGAGAAAACTGCTTCCAAAGTTCGAACCCGAGTCTGAAATTAGCGTCCATAAAAATCATGATTTTTCTAAAAATCCAACTTAATGGAAATTTTGTGACTGAATTTGATTAGTACCACGATTCTTATCGCTATTCCAAAATTTCAGCCCGTTTGGTCCCATACAGCCTGAGAAAACTGCTTCCAAAGTTCGAACCCAAGTGTAAAATTAGCGTCCATAAAAATCATGATTTTTCTAAGAATCAAACTTTTTGGAGATTTTATGACTGATTTCTATTTAAAGCATGATTCTTATCCCTGTTCCAAAATTTCAGCCCGTTTGGTCCCATACAGCCTGAGAAAACTGCTTCCAAAGTTCGAACCCAAGTGTAAAATTAGCGTCCATAAAAATCATGATTTTTCTAAGAATCAAACTTTTTGGAGATTTTATGACTGATTTCTATTTAAAGCATGATTCTTATCCCTGTTCCAAAATTTCAGCCCGTATGGTCTTATAGAGCCTGAGAAAACTGCTTCCAAAGTTCGAACCCAAGACTGAAATTAGCGTCCATAAAAATCATGATTTTTCTAAAAATCCAACTTTATGGAAATTTTGTGACTGAATTTGATTTGTTCCACGATTATTATCGCTATTCAAAAATTTCAGCCCGTTCGGTCCTATAGAGCCTCAGAAAACTGCTTCCAAAGTTCGAACCCAAGTCTGAAATTAGCGTCCATAAAAATCATGATTTTTCTCAAAATCCAACTTAATGGAAATTTTGTGACTGAATTTGATTAGTACCACGATTCTTATCGCAATTCCAAAATTTCAGCCTGTTTGGTTCATAGAGCCTGAGAAAACTGCTTCTAAAGTTCGAACCCAAGTCTGAAATTAGCGTCCATAAAAATCATGATTTTTCTAAAAATCCAACTTTATGGAAATTTTGTGACTGAATTTGATTAGTACCACGATTCTTATCGCAATTCCAAAATTTCAGCCTGTTTGGTTCATAGAGCCTGAGAAAACTGCTTCTAAAGTTCGAACCCAAGTCTGAAATTAGCGTCCATAAAAATCAAGATTTTTCTAAGAATCAAACTTTTTGGAGATTTTATGACTGATTTCGATTAAAAGCATGATTCTTATCTCTGTTCCAAAATTTCAGCCTGTATGGTCTTATAGAGCCTGAGAAAACTGCTTCCAAAGTTCGAACCCGAGTCTGAAATTAGCGTCCATAAAAATCATGATTTTTCTAAAAATCCAACTTAATGGAAATTTTGTGACTGAATTTGATTAGTACCACGATTCTTATCGCAATTCCAAAATTTCAGCCTGTTTGGTTCATAGAGCCTGAGAAAACTGCTTCTAAAGTTCGAACCCAAGTCTGAAATTAGCGTCCATAAAAATCATGATTTTTCTAAGAATCAAACTTTTTGGAGATTTTATGACTGATTTCGATTAAAAGCACGATTCTTATCGCTATTCCAAAATTTCAGCCCGTTTGGTCACATAGAGCCTGAGAAAACTGCTTCCAAAGTTAGAAACCAAGTCTGAAATTAGCGTCCATAAAAATCATGATTTATCTAAGAATCAAACTTAAAGGAGATTTTATGACTGATTTTGATTTAAAACATGATTCTGATCACTGTTCCGAAATTTCAGCCCGTTTGGTCCCATAGAGCCTGAGAAAACTGCTTCCAAAGTTCGAACCCAAGTATAAAATTAGCGTCCATAAAAATCATGATTTTTCAAAAAATCCACATTTATGGAAATTTTGTGACTGAATTTGATTAGTACCACGATTCTTACCGCTATTCCAAAATTTCAGCCTGTTTGGTCCCATAGAGCCTGAGAAAACTGCTTCCAAAGTTTGAACCCAAAACCGAAATTAGCGTCCATAAAAATCATGATTTTTCTAAGAATAAAGTTCGAACCCAAGTCTGAAATTAGCGTCCTTAAAAATCATGATTTTTCTAAAAATCCAACTTAATGGAAATTTTATGCCTGATTTCGATTTAAAGCATGATTCTTATCGCTGTTCCAAAATTTCAGCCCGTATGGTCTTATAGAGCCTGAGAAAACTGCTTCCAAAGTTCGAACCCAAGACTGAAATTAGCGTCCATAAAAATCATGATTTTTCTAAAAATCCAACTTTATGGAAATTTTGTGACTGAATTTGATTTGTTCCACGATTATTATCGCTATTCAAAAATTTCAGCCCGTTCGGTCCTATAGAGCCTCAGAAAACTGCTTCCAAAGTTCGAACCCAAGTCTGAAATTAGCGTCCATAAAAATCATGATTTTTCTCAAAATCCAACTTAATGGAAATTTTGTGACTGAATTTGATTAGTACCACGATTCTTATCGCAATTCCAAAATTTCAGCCTGTTTGGTTCATAGAGCCTGAGAAAACTGCTTCTAAAGTTCGAACCCAAGTCTGAAATTAGCGTCCATAAAAATCATGATTTTTCTAAGAATCAAACTTTTTGGAGATTTTATGACTGATTTCGATTAAAAGCATGATTCTTATCTCTGTTCCAAAATTTCAGCCCGTATGGTCTTATAGAGCCTGAGAAAACTGCTTCCAAAGTTCGAACCCGAGTCTGAAATTAGCGTCCATAAAAATCATGATTTTTCTAAAAATCCAACTTAATGGAAATTTTGTGACTGAATTTGATTAGTACCACGATTCTTATCGCAATTCCAAAATTTCAGCCTGTTTGGTTCATAGAGCCTGAGAAAACTGCTTCTAAAGTTCGAACCCAAGTCTGAAATTAGCGTCCATAAAAATCATGATTTTTCTAAGAATCAAACTTTTTGGAGATTTTATGACTGATTTCGATTAAAAGCACGATTCTTATCGCTCTTCCAAATTAGCGTCCATAAAAATCATGATTTTTCTAAGAATCATCTTTTTGGAGATTTTATGACTGATTTCGATTAAAAGCATGATTCTTATCTCTGTTCCAAAATTTCAGCCCGTATGGTCTTATAGAGCCTGAGAAAACTGCTTCCAAAGTTCGAACCCGAGTCTGAAATTAGCGTCCATAAAAATCATGATTTTTCTAAAAATCCAACTTAATGGAAATTTTGTGACTGAATTTAATTAGTACCACGATTCTTATCGCAATTCCAAAATTTCAGCCTGTTTGGTTCATAGAGCCTGAGAAAACTGCTTCTAAAGTTCGAACCCAAGTCTGAAATTAGCGTCCATAAAAATCATGATTTTTCTAAGAATCAAACTTTTTGGAGATTTTATGACTGATTTCGATTAAAAGCACGATTCTTATCGCTATTCCAAAATTTCAGCCCGTTTGGTCACATAGAGCCTGAGAAAACTGCTTCCAAAGTTAGAAACCAAGTCTGAAATTAGCGTCCATAAAAATCATGATTTATCTAAGAATCAAACTTAAAGGAGATTTTATGACTGATTTTGATTTAAAACATGATTCTGATCACTGTTCCGAAATTTCAGCCCGTTTGGTCCCATAGAGCCTGAGAAAACTGCTTCCAAAGTTCGAACCCAAGTATAAAATTAGCGTCCATAAAAATCATGATTTTTCAAAAAATCCACATTTATGGAAATTTTGTGACTGAATTTGATTAGTACCACGATTCTTACCGCTATTCCAAAATTTCAGCCTGTTTGGTCCCATAGAGCCTGAGAAAACTGCTTCCAAAGTTTGAACCCAAAACCGAAATTAGCGTCCATAAAAATCATGATTTTTCTAAGAATAAAGTTCGAACCCAAGTCTGAAATTAGCGTCCTTAAAAATCATGATTTTTCTAAAAATCCAACTTAATGGAGATTTTATGACTGATTTCGATTTAAAGCATGATTCTAATCGCTGTTCCAAAATTTCAGCCCGTATGGTCTTATAGAGCCTGAGAAAACTGCTTCCAAAGTTCGAACCCAAGTCTGAAATTAGCGTCCATAAAAATCATGATTTTTCTAAAAATCCAACTTTATGGAAATTTTGTGACTGAATTTGATTAGTACCAATCGTGGTAAGTAAGAATCGTCTTATCGCTATTCCAAAATTTCAACCCGTTTGGTCCCATAGAGCCTGAGAAAACTGCTTCCAAAGTTCGAACCCAAGTCTGAAATTAGCGTCCATAAAAATCATGATTTTTCTCAAAATCCAACTTAATGGAAATTTTGTGACTGAATTTGATTAGTACCACGATTCTTATCGCAATTCCAAAATTTCAGCCTGTTTGGTTCATAGAGCCTGAGAAAACTGCTTCTAAAGTTCGAACCCAAGTCTGAAATTAGCGTCCATAAAAATCATGATTTTTCTCAAAATCCAACTTAATGGAAATTTTGTGACTGAATTTGATTAGTACCACGATTCTTATCGCAATTCCAAAATTTCAGCCTGTTTGGTTCATAGAGCCTGAGAAAACTGCTTCCAAAGTTCGAACCCAAGTCTGAAATTAGCGTCCATAAAAATCATGATTTTTCTAAAAATCCAACTCTATGGAAATTTTGTGACTGATTTCGATTTAAAGCATGATTCTTATCGCTGTTCCAAAATTTCAGCCCGTATGGTCTTATAGAGCCTGAGAAAACTGCTTCCAAAGTTCGAACCCAAGACTGAAATTAGCGTCCATAAAAATCATGATTTTTCTAAAAATCCAACTTTATGGAAATTTTGTGACTGAATTTGATTTGTTCCACGATTATTATCGCTATTCAAAAATTTCAGCCCGTTCGGTCCTATAGAGCCTCAGAGAACTGCTTCCAAAGTTCGAACCCAAGTCTGAAATTAGCGTCCATAAAAATCATGATTTTTCTCAAAATCCAACTTAATGGAAATTTTGTGACTAAATTTGATTAGTACCACGATTCTTATCGCAATTCCAAAATTTCAGCCTGTTTGGTTCATAGAGCCTGAGAAAACTGCTTCTAAAGTTCGAACCCAAGTCTGAAATTAGCGTCCATAAAAATCATGATTTTTCTAAGAATCAAACTTTTTGGAGATTTTATGACTGATTTCGATTAAAAGCACGATTCTTATCGCTATTCCAAATTAGCGTCCATAAAAATCATGATTTTTCTAAGAATCATCTTTTTGGAGATTTTATGACTGATTTCGATTAAAAGCATGATTCTTATCTCTGTTCCAAAATTTCAGCCCGTATGGTCTTATAGAGCCTGAGAAAACTGCTTCCAAAGTTCGAACCCGAGTCTGAAATTAGCGTCCATAAAAATCATGATTTTTCTAAAAATCCAACTTAATGGAAATTTTGTGACTGAATTTAATTAGTACCACGATTCTTATCGCAATTCCAAAATTTCAGCCTGTTTGGTTCATAGAGCCTGAGAAAACTGCTTCTAAAGTTCGAACCCAAGTCTGAAATTAGCGTCCATAAAAATCATGATTTTTCTAAGAATCAAACTTTTTGGAGATTTTATGACTGATTTCGATTAAAAGCACGATTCTTATCGCTATTCCAAAATTTCAGCCCAAATGGTCTTATAGAGCCTGAGAAAACTGCTTCCAAAGTTCGAACCCAAGTCTGAAATTAGCGTCCATAAAAATCATGATTTTTCTAAAAATCTAACTTTATGGAAATTTTGTGACTGAATTTGATTAGTACCACGATTCTTATCGCAATTCCAAAATTTCAGCCTGTTTGGTTCATAGAGCCTGAGAAAACTGCTTCTAAAGTTCGAACCCAAGTATGAAATTAGCGTCCATAAAAATCATGATTTTTCTCAAAATCCAACTTAATGGAAATTTTGTGACTAAATTTGATTAGTACCACGATTCTTATCGCAATTCCAAAATTTCAGCCTGTTTGGTTCATAGAGCCTGAGAAAACTGCTTCTAAAGTTCGAACCCAAGTCTGAAATTAGCGTCCATAAAAATCATGATTTTTCTAAAAATCTAACTTTATGGAAATTTTGTGACTGAATTTGATTAGTACCACGATTCTTATCGCAATTCCAAAATTTCAGCCTGTTTGGTTCATAGAGCCTGAGAAAACTGCTTCCAAAGTTCGAACCCAAGTATGAAATTAGCGTCCATAAAAATCATGATTTTTCTAAAAATCCAACTTAATGGAAATTTTGTGACTGAATTTGATTAGTACCACGATTCTTACCGCTATTCCAAAATTTCAGCCTGTTTGGTCCCATAGAGCCTGAGAAAACTGCTTCCAAAGTTTGAACCCAAAACCGAAATTAGCGTCCATAAAAATCATGATTTTTCTAAGAATAAAGTTCGAACCCAAGTCTGAAATTAGCGTCCTTAAAAATCATGATTTTTCTAAAAATCCAACTTAATGGAGATTTTATGACTGATTTCGATTTAAAGCATGATTCTTATCGCTGTTCCAAAATTTCAGCCCGTATGGTCTTATAGAGCCTGAGAAAACTGCTTCCAAAGTTAAAACCCGAGTCTGAAATTAGCGTCCATAAAAATCATGATTTTTCTAAAAATCCAACTTAATGGAAATTTTGTGACTGAATTTAATTAGTACCACGATTCTTATCGCAATTCCAAAATTTCAGCCTGTTTGGTTCATAGAGCCTGAGAAAACTGCTTCTAAAGTTCGAACCCAAGTCTGAAATTAGCGTCCATAAAAATCATGATTTTTCTAAGAATCAAACTTTTTGGAGATTTTATGACTGATTTCGATTAAAAGCACGATTTTTATCGCTATTCCAAAATTTCAGCCCGTTTGGTCACATAGAGCCTGAGAAAACTGCTTCCAAAGTTAGAAACCAAGTCTGAAATTAGCGTCCATAAAAATCATGATTTATCTAAGAATCAAACTAAAAGGAGATTTTATGACTGATTTTGATTTAAAACATGATTCTGATCACTGTTCCGAAATTTCAGCCCGTTTGGTCCCATAGAGCCTGAGAAAACTGCTTCCAAAGTTCGAACCCAAGTATAAAATTAGCGTCCATATAAATCATGATTTTTCAAAAAATCCACATTTATGGAAATTTTGTGACTGAATTTGATTAGTACCACGATTCTTACCGCTATTCCAAAATTTCAGCCTGTTTGGTCCCATAGAGCCTGAGAAAACTGCTTCCAAAGTTTGAACCCAAAACCGAAATTAGCGTCCATAAAAATCATGATTTTTCTAAGAATAAAGTTCGAACCCAAGTCTGAAATTAGCGTCCTTAAAAATCATGATTTTTCTAAAAATCCAACTTAATGGAGATTTTATGACTGATTTCGATTTAAAGCATGATTCTAATCGCTGTTCCAAAATTTCAGCCCGTATGGTCTTATAGAGCCTGAGAAAACTGCTTCCAAAGTTCGAACCCAAGTCTGAAATTAGCGTCCATAAAAATCATGATTTTTCTAAAAATCCAACTTTATGGAAATTTTGTGACTGAATTTGATTAGTACCACGATTCTTATCGCAATTCCAAAATTTCAGCCTGTTTGGTTCATAGAGCCTGAGAAAACTGCTTCCAAAGTTCGAACCCAAGACTGAAATTAGCGTCCATAAAAATCATGATTTTTCTAAAAATCCAACTTTATGGAAATTTTGTGACTGAATTTGATTTGTTCCACGATTATTATCGCTATTCAAAAATTTCAGCCCGTTCGGTCCTATAGAGCCTCAGAAAACTGCTTCCAAAGTTCGAACCCAAGTCTGAAATTAGCGTCCATAAAAATCATGATTTTTCTCAAAATCCAACTTAATGGAAATTTTGTGACTGAATTTGATTAGTACCACGATTCTTATCGCAATTCCAAAATTTCAGCCTGTTTGGTTCATAGAGCCTGAGAAAACTGCTTCTAAAGTTCGAACCCAAGTCTGAAATTAGCGTCCATAAAAATCATGATTTTTCTAAAAATCCAACTTTATGGAAATTTTGTGACTGAATTTGATTAGTACCACGATTCTTATCGCAATTCCAAAATTTCAGCCTGTTTGGTTCATAGAGCCTGAGAAAACTGCTTCTAAAGTTCGAACCCAAGTCTGAAATTAGCGTCCATAAAAATCATGATTTTTCTCAAAATCCAACTTAATGGAAATTTTGTGACTAAATTTGATTAGTACCACGATTCTTATCGCAATTCCAAAATTTCAGCCTGTTTGGTTCATAGAGCCTGAGAAAACTGCTTCTAAAGTTCGAACCCAAGTCTGAAATTAGCGTCCATAAAAATCATGATTTTTCTAAGAATCAAACTTTTTGGAGATTTTGTGACTGAATTTGATTAGTACCACGATTCTTATCGCAATTCCAAAATTTCAGCCTGTTTGGTTCATAGAGCCTGAGAAAACTGCTTCTAAAGTTCGAACCCAAGTCTGAAATTAGCTTTTTTTTTTTTTTTTTTTTTTTTTTTTTTTTTCCACTTGTAGCAAACACTTTGTGGGTATACATAATTATAATAATTAAAATAAAATAACTTTGTTTAAATACCACTTTATTGTATATATTTATAACCAACCGGTTTCAGTTCAGCCCGAACCTTCATCAGGGTTAATAAAAAAAAAATATATTAAATTAATTACAGAGGTGTATGGGTACTTATAGTGAAGCTGGAAGAGGGAGAGAGAACATCAACTTTGGTGGGGGTGGAAGACTTAGGTAGGAGAGAGAAAGAGTAGGAGAGAGAGGAGTCTGAAATTAGCGTCCATAAAAATCATGATTTTTCTAAGAATCAAACTTTTTGGAGATTTTATGACTGATTTCGATTAAAAGCATGATTCTTATCTCTGTTCCAAAATTTCAGCCCGTATGGTCTTATAGAGCCTGAGAAAACTGCTTCCAAAGTTCGAACCCGAGTCTGAAATTAGCGTCCATAAAAATCATGATTTTTCTAAAAATCCAACTTAATGGAAATTTTGTGACTGAATTTGATTAGTACCACGATTTTTATCGCAATTCCAAAATTTCAGCCTGTTTGGTTCATAGAGCCTGAGAAAACTGCTTCTAAAGTTCGAACCCAAGTCTGAAATTAGCGTCCATAAAAATCATGATTTTTCTAAGAATCAAACTTTTTGGAGATTTTATGACTGATTTCGATTAAAAGCACGATTCTTATCGCTATTCCAAAATTTCAGCCCAAATGGTCTTATAGAGCCTGAGAAAACTGCTTCCAAAGTTCGAACCCAAGTCTGAAATTAGCGTCCATAAAAATCATGATTTTTCTAAAAATCTCCATTTATGGAAATTTTGTGACTGAATTTGATTAGTACCACGATTCTTATCGCAATTCCAAAATTTCAGCCTGTTTGGTTCATAGAGCCTGAGAAAACTGCTTCTAAAGTTCGAACCCAAGTATGAAATTAGCGTCCATAAAAATCATGATTTTTCTCAAAATCCAACTTAATGGAAATTTTGTGACTGAATTTGATTAGTACCACGATTCTTATCGCAATTCCAAAATTTCAGCCTGTTTGGTTCATAGAGCCTGAGAAAACTGCTTCCAAAGTTCGAACCCAAGTCTGAAATTAGCGTCCATAAAAATCATGATTTTTCTAAAAATCCAACTCTATGGAAATTTTGTGACTGATTTCGATTTAAAAGCATGATTCTAATCGCTGTTCCAAAATTTCAGCCCAAATGGTCTTATAGAGCCTGAGAAAACTGCTTCCAAAGTTCGAACCCGAGTCTGAAATTAGCGTCCATAAAAATCATGATTTTTCTAAAAATCCAACTTAATGGAAATTATGTGACTGAATTTGATTAGTACCACGATTCTTACCGCTATTCCAAAATTTCAGCCTGTTTGGTCCCATAGAGCCTGAGAAAACTGCTTCCAAAGTTTGAACCCAAAACCGAAATTAGCGTCCATAAAAATCATGATTTTTCTAAGAATAAAGTTCGAACCCAAGTCTGAAATTAGCGTCCTTAAAAATCATGATTTTTCTAAAAATCCAACTTAATGGAGATTTTATGACTGATTTCGATTTAAAGCATGATTCTTATCGCTGTTCCAAAATTTCAGCCCGTATGGTCTTATAGAGCCTGAGAAAACTGCTTCCAAAGTTAAAACCCGAGTCTGAAATTAGCGTCCATAAAAATCATGATTTTTCTAAAAATCCAACTTAATGGAAATTTTGTGACTGAATTTAATTAGTACCACGATTCTTATCGCAATTCCAAAATTTCAGCCTGTTTGGTTCATAGAGCCTGAGAAAACTGCTTCTAAAGTTCGAACCCAAGTCTGAAATTAGCGTCCATAAAAATCATGATTTTTCTAAGAATCAAACTTTTTGGAGATTTTATGACTGATTTCGATTAAAAGCACGATTTTTATCGCTATTCCAAAATTTCAGCCCGTTTGGTCACATAGAGCCTGAGAAAACTGCTTCCAAAGTTAGAAACCAAGTCTGAAATTAGCGTCCATAAAAATCATGATTTATCTAAGAATCAAACTAAAAGGAGATTTTATGACTGATTTTGATTTAAAACATGATTCTGATCACTGTTCCGAAATTTCAGCCCGTTTGGTCCCATAGAGCCTGAGAAAACTGCTTCCAAAGTTCGAACCCAAGTATAAAATTAGCGTCCATATAAATCATGATTTTTCAAAAAATCCACATTTATGGAAATTTTGTGACTGAATTTGATTAGTACCACGATTCTTACCGCTATTCCAAAATTTCAGCCTGTTTGGTCCCATAGAGCCTGAGAAAACTGCTTCCAAAGTTTGAACCCAAAACCGAAATTAGCGTCCATAAAAATCATGATTTTTCTAAGAATAAAGTTCGAACCCAAGTCTGAAATTAGCGTCCTTAAAAATCATGATTTTTCTAAAAATCCAACTTAATGGAGATTTTATGACTGATTTCGATTTAAAGCATGATTCTAATCGCTGTTCCAAAATTTCAGCCCGTATGGTCTTATAGAGCCTGAGAAAACTGCTTCCAAAGTTCGAACCCAAGTCTGAAATTAGCGTCCATAAAAATCATGATTTTTCTCAAAATCCAACTTTATGGAAATTTTGTGACTGAATTTGATTAGTACCACGATTCTTATCGCAATTCCAAAATTTCAGCCTGTTTGGTTCATAGAGCCTGAGAAAACTGCTTCCAAAGTTCGAACCCAAGACTGAAATTAGCGTCCATAAAAATCATGATTTTTCTAAAAATCCAACTTTATGGAAATTTTGTGACTGAATTTGATTTGTTCCACGATTATTATCGCTATTCAAAAATTTCAGCCCGTTCGGTCCTATAGAGCCTCAGAAAACTGCTTCCAAAGTTCGAACCCAAGTCTGAAATTAGCGTCCATAAAAATCATGATTTTTCTCAAAATCCAACTTAATGGAAATTTTGTGACTGAATTTGATTAGTACCACGATTCTTATCGCAATTCCAAAATTTCAGCCTGTTTGGTTCATAGAGCCTGAGAAAACTGCTTCTAAAGTTCGAACCCAAGTCTGAAATTAGCGTCCATAAAAATCATGATTTTTCTAAAAATCCAACTTAATGGAAATTTTGTGACTGAATTTGATTAGTACCACGATTCTTATCGCAATTCCAAAATTTCAGCCTGTTTGGTTCATAGAGCCTGAGAAAACTGCTTCTAAAGTTCGAACCCAAGTCTGAAATTAGCGTCCATAAAAATCATGATTTTTCTAAGAATCAAACTTTTTGGAGATTTTATGACTGATTTCGATTAAAAGCACGATTCTTATCGCTATTCCAAAATTTCAGCCCGTTTGGTCACATAGAGCCTGAGAAAACTGCTTCCAAAGTTAGAAACCAAGTCTGAAATTAGCGTCCATAAAAATCATGATTTATCTAAGAATCAAACTTAAAGGAGATTTTATGACTGATTTTGATTTAAAACATGATTCTGATCACTGTTCCGAAATTTCAGCCCGTTTGGTCCCATAGAGCCTGAGAAAACTGCTTCCAAAGTTCGAACCCAAGTATAAAATTAGCGTCCATAAAAATCATGATTTTTCAAAAAATCCACATTTATGGAAATTTTGTGACTGAATTTGATTAGTACCACGATTCTTACCGCTATTCCAAAATTTCAGCCTGTTTGGTCCCATAGAGCCTGAGAAAACTGCTTCCAAAGTTTGAACCCAAAACCGAAATTAGCGTCCATAAAAATCATGATTTTTCTAAGAATAAAGTTCGAACCCAAGACTGAAATTAGCGTCCATAAAAATCATGATTTTTCTAAAAATCCAACTTTATGGAAATTTTGTGACTGAATTTGATTTGTTCCACGATTATTATCGCTATTCAAAAATTTCAGCCCGTTCGGTCCTATAGAGCCTCAGAAAACTGCTTCCAAAGTTCGAACCCAAGTCTGAAATTAGCGTCCATAAAAATCATGATTTTTCTCAAAATCCAACTTAATGGAAATTTTGTGACTGAATTTGATTAGTACCACGATTCTTATCGCAATTCCAAAATTTCAGCCTGTTTGGTTCATAGAGCCTGAGAAAACTGCTTCTAAAGTTCGAACCCAAGTCTGAAATTAGCGTCCATAAAAATCATGATTTTTCTAAGAATCAAACTTTTTGGAGATTTTATGACTGATTTCGATTAAAAGCATGATTCTTATCTCTGTTCCAAAATTTCAGCCCGTATGGTCTTATAGAGCCTGAGAAAACTGCTTCCAAAGTTCGAACCCGAGTCTGAAATTAGCGTCCATAAAAATCATGATTTTTCTAAAAATCCAACTTAATGGAAATTTTGTGACTGAATTTGATTAGTACCACGATTCTTATCGCAATTCCAAAATTTCAGCCTGTTTGGTTCATAGAGCCTGAGAAAACTGCTTCTAAAGTTCGAACCCAAGTCTGAAATTAGCGTCCATAAAAATCATGATTTTTCTAAGAATCAAACTTTTTGGAGATTTTATGACTGATTTCGATTAAAAGCACGATTCTTATCGCTATTCCAAATTAGCGTCCATAAAAATCATGATTTTTCTAAGAATCATCTTTTTGGAGATTTTATGACTGATTTCGATTAAAAGCATGATTCTTATCTCTGTTCCAAAATTTCAGCCCGTATGGTCTTATAGAGCCTGAGAAAACTGCTTCCAAAGTTCGAACCCGAGTCTGAAATTAGCGTCCATAAAAATCATGATTTTTCTAAAAATCCAACTTAATGGAAATTTTGTGACTGAATTTAATTAGTACCACGATTCTTATCGCAATTCCAAAATTTCAGCCTGTTTGGTTCATAGAGCCTGAGAAAACTGCTTCTAAAGTTCGAACCCAAGTCTGAAATTAGCGTCCATAAAAATCATGATTTTTCTAAGAATCAAACTTTTTGGAGATTTTATGACTGATTTCGATTAAAAGCACGATTCTTATCGCTATTCCAAATTAGCGTCCATAAAAATCATGATTTTTCTAAGAATCATCTTTTTGGAGATTTTATGACTGATTTCGATTAAAAGCATGATTCTTATCTCTGTTCCAAAATTTCAGCCCGTATGGTCTTATAGAGCCTGAGAAAACTGCTTCCAAAGTTCGAACCCGAGTCTGAAATTAGCGTCCATAAAAATCATGATTTTTCTAAAAATCCAACTTAATGGAAATTTTGTGACTGAATTTAATTAGTACCACGATTCTTATCGCAATTCCAAAATTTCAGCCTGTTTGGTTCATAGAGCCTGAGAAAACTGCTTCTAAAGTTCGAACCCAAGTCTGAAATTAGCGTCCATAAAAATCATGATTTTTCTAAGAATCAAACTTAAAGGAGATTTTATGACTGATTTTGATTTAAAACATGATTCTGATCACTGTTCCGAAATTTCAGCCCGTTTGGTCCCATAGAGCCTGAGAAAACTGCTTCCAAAGTTCGAACCCAAGTATAAAATTAGCGTCCATAAAAATCATGATTTTTCAAAAAATCCACATTTATGGAAATTTTGTGACTGAATTTGATTAGTACCACGATTCTTACCGCTATTCCAAAATTTCAGCCTGTTTGGTCCCATAGAGCCTGAGAAAACTGCTTCCAAAGTTTGAACCCAAAACCGAAATTAGCGTCCATAAAAATCATGATTTTTCTAAGAATAAAGTTCGAACCCAAGTCTGAAATAAGCGTCCTTAAAAATCATGATTTTTCTAAAAATCCAACTTAATGGAGATTTTATGACTGATTTCGATTTAAAGCATGATTCTAATCGCTGTTCCAAAATTTCAGCCCGTATGGTATTATAGAGCCTGAGAAAACTGCTTCCAAAGTTCGAACCCAAGTCTGAAATTAGCGTCCATAAAAATCATGATTTTTCTAAAAATCCAACTTTATGGAAATTTTGTGACTGAATTTGATTAGTACCAATCGTGGTAAGTAAGAATCGTCTTATCGCTATTCCAAAATTTCAACCCGTTTGGTCCCATAGAGCCTGAGAAAACTGCTTCCAAAGTTCGAACCCAAGTCTGAAATTAGCGTCCATAAAAATCATGATTTTTCTCAAAATCCAACTTAATGGAAATTTTGTGACTGAATTTGATTAGTACCACGATTCTTATCGCAATTCCAAAATTTCAGCCTGTTTGGTTCATAGAGCCTGAGAAAACTGCTTCTAAAGTTCGAACCCAAGTCTGAAATTAGCGTCCATAAAAATCATGATTTTTCTCAAAATCCAACTTAATGGAAATTTTGTGACTGAATTTGATTAGTACCACGATTCTTATCGCAATTCCAAAATTTCAGCCTGTTTGGTTCATAGAGCCTGAGAAAACTGCTTCCAAAGTTCGAACCCAAGTCTGAAATTAGCGTCCATAAAAATCATGATTTTTCTAAAAATCCAACTCTATGGAAATTTTGTGACTGATTTCGATTTAAAGCATGATTCTTATCGCTGTTCCAAAATTTCAGCCCGTATGGTCTTATAGAGCCTGAGAAAACTGCTTCCAAAGTTCGAACCCAAGACTGAAATTAGCGTCCATAAAAATCATGATTTTTCTAAAAATCCAACTTTATGGAAATTTTGTGACTGAATTTGATTTGTTCCACGATTATTATCGCTATTCAAAAATTTCAGCCCGTTCGGTCCTATAGAGCCTCAGAAAACTGCTTCCAAAGTTCGAACCCAAGTCTGAAATTAGCGTCCATAAAAATCATGATTTTTCTCAAAATCCAACTTAATGGAAATTTTGTGACTAAATTTGATTAGTACCACGATTCTTATCGCAATTCCAAAATTTCAGCCTGTTTGGTTCATAGAGCCTGAGAAAACTGCTTCTAAAGTTCGAACCCAAGTCTGAAATTAGCGTCCATAAAAATCATGATTTTTCTAAGAATCAAACTTTTTGGAGATTTTATGACTGATTTCGATTAAAAGCATGATTCTTATCTCTGTTCCAAAATTTCAGCCCGTATGGTCTTATAGAGCCTGAGAAAACTGCTTCCAAAGTTCGAACCCGAGTCTGAAATTAGCGTCCATAAAAATCATGATTTTTCTAAAAATCCAACTTAATGGAAATTTTGTGACTGAATTTGATTAGTACCACGATTCTTATCGCAATTCCAAAATTTCAGCCTGTTTGGTTCATAGAGCCTGAGAAAACTGCTTCTAAAGTTCGAACACAAGTCTGAAATTAGCGTCCATAAAAATCATGATTTTTCTAAGAATCAAACTTTTTGGAGATTTTATGACTGATTTCGATTAAAAGCACGATTCTTATCGCTATTCCAAATTAGCGTCCATAAAAATCATGATTTTTCTAAGAATCATCTTTTTGGAGATTTTATGACTGATTTCGATTAAAAGCATGATTTTTATCTCTGTTCCAAAATTTCAGCCCATATGGTCTTATAGAGCCTGAGAAAACTGCTTCCAAAGTTCGAACCCGAGTCTGAAATTAGCGTCCATAAAAATCATGATTTTTCTAAAAATCCAACTTATTGGAAATTTTGTGACTGAATTTAATTAGTACCACGATTCTTATCGCAATTCCAAAATTTCAGCCTGTTTGGTTCATAGAGCCTGAGAAAACTGCTTCTAAAGTTCGAACCCAAGTCTGAAATTAGCGTCCATAAAAATCATGATTTTTCTAAGAATCAAACTTTTTGGAGATTTTATGACTGATTTCGATTAAAAGCACGATTCTTATCGCTATTCCAAAATTTCAGCCCAAATGGTCTTATAGAGCCTGAGAAAACTGCTTCCAAAGTTCGAACCCAAGTCTGAAATTAGCGTCCATAAAAATCATGATTTTTCTAAAAATCTAACTTTATGGAAATTTTGTGACTGAATTTGATTAGTACCACGATTCTTATCGCAATTCCAAAATTTCAGCCTGTTTGGTTCATAGAGCCTGAGAAAACTGCTTCTAAAGTTCGAACCCAAGTATGAAATTAGCGTCCATAAAAATCATGATTTTTCTCAAAATCCAACTTAATGGAAATTTTGTGACTGAATTTGATTAGTACCACGATTCTTATCGCAATTCCAAAATTTCAGCCTGTTTGGTTCATAGAGCCTGAGAAAACTGCTTCCAAAGTTCGAACCCAAGTCTGAAATTAGCGTCCATAAAAATCATGATTTTTCTAAAAATCCAACTCTATGGAAATTTTGTGACTGATTTCGATTTAAAAGCATGATTCTAATCGCTGTTCCAAAATTTCAGCCCAAATGGTCTTATAGAGCCTGAGAAAACTGCTTCCAAAGTTCGAACCCGAGTCTGAAATTAGCGTCCATAAAAATCATGATTTTTCTAAAAATCCAACTTAATGGAAATTTTGTGACTGAATTTGATTAGTACCACGATTCTTACCGCTATTCCAAAATTTCAGCCTGTTTGGTCCCATAGAGCCTGAGAAAACTGCTTCCAAAGTTTGAACCCAAAACCGAAATTAGCGTCCATAAAAATCATGATTTTTCTAAAAATAAAGTTCGAACCCAAGTCTGAAATTAGCGTCCTTAAAAATCATGATTTTTCTAAAAATCCAACTTAATGGAGATTTTATGACTGATTTCGATTTAAAGCACGATTCTTATCGCTATTCCAAAATTTCAGCCCGTATGGTCTTATAGAGCCTGAGAAAACTGCTTCCAAAGTTAAAACCCGAGTCTGAAATTAGCGTCCATAAAAATCATGATTTTTCAAAAAATCCAACTTAATGGAAATTTTGTGACTGAATTTAATTAGTACCACGATTCTTATCGCAATTCCAAAATTTCAGCCTGTTTGGTTCATAGAGCCTGAGAAAACTGCTTCTAAAGTTCGAACCCAAGTCTGAAATTAGCGTCCATAAAAATCATGATTTTTCTAAGAATCAAACTTTTTGGAGATTTTATGACTGATTTCGATTAAAAGCACGATTCTTATCGCTATTCCAAAATTTCAGCCCGTTTGGTCACATAGAGCCTGAGAAAACTGCTTCCAAAGTTAGAAACCAAGTCTGAAATTAGCGTCCATAAAAATCATGATTTATCTAAGAATCAAACTAAAAGGAGATTTTATGACTGATTTTGATTTAAAACATGATTCTGATCACTGTTCCGAAATTTCAGCCCGTTTGGTCCCATAGAGCCTGAGAAAACTGCTTCCAAAGTTCGAACCCAAGTATAAAATTAGCGTCCATAAAAATCATGATTTTTCAAAAAATCCACATTTATGGAAATTTTGTGACTGAATTTGATTAGTACCACGATTCTTACCGCTATTCCAAAATTTCAGCCTGTTTGGTCCCATAGAGCCTGAGAAAACTGCTTCCAAAGTTTGAACCCAAAACCGAAATTAGCGTCCATAAAAATCATGATTTTTCTAAGAATAAAGTTCGAACCCAAGTCTGAAATTAGCGTCCTTAAAAATCATGATTTTTCTAAAAATCCAACTTAATGGAGATTTTATGACTGATTTCGATTTAAAGCATGATTCTAATCGCTGTTCCAAAATTTCAGCCCGTATGGTCTTATAGAGCCTGAGAAAACTGCTTCCAAAGTTCGAACCCAAGTCTGAAATTAGCGTCCATAAAAATCATGATTTTTCTAAAAATCCAACTTTATGGAAATTTTGTGACTGAATTTGATTAGTACCACGATTCTTATCGCAATTCCAAAATTTCAGCCTGTTTGGTTCATAGAGCCTGAGAAAACTGCTTCCAAAGTTCGAACCCAAGTCTGAAATTAGCGTCCATAAAAATCATGATTTTTCTAAAAATCCAACTCTATGGAAATTTTGTGACTGAATTTGATTAGTACCACGATTCTTATCGCAATTCCAAAATTTCAGCCTGTTTGGTTCATAGAGCCTGTGAAAACTGCTTCTAAAGTTCGAACCCAAGTCTGAAATTAGCGTCCATAAAAATCATGATTTTTCTCAAAATCCAACTTAATGGAAATTTTGTGACTGAATTTGATTAGTACCACGATTCTTATCGCAATTCCAAAATTTCAGCCTGTTTGGTTCATAGAGCCTGAGAAAACTGCTTCTAAAGTTCGAACCCAAGTCTGAAATTAGCGTCCATAAAAATCATGATTTTTCTAAGAATCAAACTTTTTGGAGATTTTATGACTGATTTCGATTTAAAGCATGATTCTTATCAATGTTCCAAAATTTCAGCCCGTATGATCTTATAGAGCCTGAGAAAACTGCTTCCAAAGTTCGAACCCAAGTCTGAAATTAGCGTCCATAAAAATCATGATTTTTCTAAAAATCCAACTTTATGGAAATTTTGTTACTGAATTTGATTAGTACCAATCGTGGTAAGTAAGAATCGTCTTATCGCTATTCCAAAATTTCAACCCGTTTGGTCCCATAGAGCCTGAGAAAACTGCTTCCAAAGTTCGAACCCAAGTCTGAAATTAGCGTCCATAAAAATCATGATTTTTCTTAAAATCCAACTTTATGGAAATTTTGTGACTGAATTTGATTAGTATCACGATTCTTATCGCAATTCCAAAATTTCAGCCTGTTTGGTTAATAGAGCCTGAGAAAACTGCTTCTAAAGTTCGAACCCAAGTCTGAAATTAGCGTCCATAAAAATCCTGATTTTTCTAAGAATCAAACTTTTTGGAGATTTTATGACTGATTTCGATTAAAAGCATGATTCTTATCTCTGTTCCAAAATTTCGGCCCGTATGGTCTTATATAGCCTGAGAAAACTGCTTCCAAAGTTCGAACCCAAGTCAGAAATTAGCGTCAATAAAAATCATGATTTTTCAAAAAATCCAACTTTATGGAAATTTTGTGACTGAATTTGATTTGTACCACGATTCTTACCGCTATTCCGAAATTTCAGCCTGTTTGGTCCCATACAGCCTGAGAAAACTGCTTCCAAAGTTCGAACCCAAGTGTAAAATTAGCGTCCATAAAAATCATGATTTTTCTAAGAATCAAACTTTTTGGAGATTTTATGACTGATTTCTATTTAAAGCATGATTCTTATCCCTGTTCCAAAATTTCAGCCCAAATGGTCTTATAGAGCCTGAGAAAACTGCTTCCAAAGTTCGAACCCAAGTCTGAAATTAGCGTCCATAAAAATCATGATTTTTCTAAAAATCTAACTTTATGGAAATTTTGTGACTGAATTTGATTAGTACCACGATTCTTATCGCAATTCCAAAATTTCAGCCTGTTTGGTTCATAGAGCCTGAGAAAACTGCTTCTAAAGTTCGAACCCAAGTCTGAAATTAGCGTCCTTAAAATCATGATTTTTCTAAAAATCCAACATAATGGAGATTTTATGACTGATTTCGATTTAAAGCATGATTCTTATCGCTGTTCCAAAATTTCAGCCCGTATGGTCTTATAGAGCCTGAGAAAACTGCTTCCAAAGTTCGAACCCAAGTCTGAAATTAGCGTCCATAAAAATCATGATTTTTCTAAAAATCCAACTTTATGGAAATTTCGTGACTGAATTTGATTTGTTCCACGATTATTATCGCTATTCAAAAATTTCAGCCCGTTCGGTCCTATAGAGTCTCAGAAAACTGCTTCCAAAGTTCGAACCCAAGTCTGAAATTAGCGTCCATAAAAATCATGATTTTTCTCAAAATCCAACTTAATGGAAATTTTGTGACTGAATTTGATTAGTACCACGATTCTTATCGCAATTCCAAAATTTCAGCTTGTTTGGTTCATAGAGCCTGAGAAAACTGCTTCTAAAGTTCGAACCCAAGTCTGAAATTAGCGTCCATAAAAATCATGATTTTTCTCAAAATCCAACTTAATGGAAATTTTGTGACTGAATTTGATTAGTACCACGATTCTTATCGCAATTCCAAAATTTCAGCCTGTTTGGTTCATAGAGCCTGAGAAAACTGCTTCTAAAGTTCGAACCCAAGTCTGAAATTAGCGTCCATAAAAATCATGATTTTTCTAAGAATCAAACTTTTTGGAGATTTTATGACTGATTTCGATTTAAAGCATGATTCTTATCGCTGTTCCAAAATTTCAGCCCGTATGGTCTTATAGAGCCTGAGAAAACTGCTTCCAAAGTTCGAACCCAAGTCTGAAATTAGCGTCCATAAAAATCATGATTTTTCTAAAAATCCAACTTTATGGAAATTTTGTTACTGAATTTGATTAGTACCAATCGTGGTAAGTAAGAATCGTCTTATCGCTATTCCAAAATTTCAACCCGTTTGGTCCCATAGAGCCTGAGAAAACTGCTTCCAAAGTTCGAACCCAAGTCTGAAATTAGCGTCCATAAAAATCATGATTTTTCTTAAAATCCAACTTTATGGAAATTTTGTGACTGAATTTGATTAGTACCACGATTCTTATCGCAATTTCAAAATTTCAGCCTGTTTGGTTCATAGAGCCTGAGAAAACTGCTTCTAAAGTTCGAACCCAAGTCTGAAATTAGCGTCCATAAAAATCATGATTTTTCTAAGAATCAAACTTTTTGGAGATTTTATGACTGATTTCGATTAAAAGCATGATTCTTATCTCTGTTCCAAAATTTCGGCCCGTATGGTCTTATATAGCCTGAGAAAACTGCTTCCAAAGTTCGAACCCAAGTCTGAAATTAGCGTCAATAAAAATCATGATTTTTCAAAAAATCCAACTTTATGGAAATTTTGTGACTGAATTTGATTTGTACTACGATTCTTACCGCTATTCCGAAATTTCAGCCTGTTTGGTCCCATACAGCCTGAGAAAACTGCTTCCAAAGTTCGAACCCAAGTGTAAAATTAGCGTCCATAAAAATCATGATTTTTCTAAGAATCAAACTTTTTGGAGATTTTATGACTGATTTCTATTTAAGCATGATTCTTATCCCTGTTCCAAAATTTCAGCCCGTATGGTCTTATAGAGCCTGAGAAAACTGCTTCCAAAGTTCGAACCCAAGTCTGAAATTAGCGTCCATAAAAATCATGATTTTTCTAAAAATCCAACTCTATGGAAATTTTGTGACTGATTTCGATTTTTAAGCATGATTCTAATCGCTGTTCCAAAATTTCAGCCCAAATGGTCTTATAGAGCCTGAGAAAACTGCTTCCAAAGTTCGAACCCAAGTCTGAAATTAGCGTCCATAAAAATCATGATTTTTCTAAAAATCTAACTTTATGGAAATTTTGTGACTGAATTTGATCAGTACCACGATTCTTATCGCAATTCCAAAATTTCAGCCTGTTTGGTTCATAGAGCCTGAGAAAACTGCTTCTAAAGTTCGAACCCAAGTCTGAAATTAACGTCCATAAAAATCATGATTTTTCTAAGAATCAAACTTTTTGGAGATTTTATGACTGATTTCGATTAAAAGCATGATTCTAATCTCTGTTCCAAAATTTCAGCCCGTATGGTCTTATAGAGCCTGAGAAAACTGCTTCCAAAGTTCGAACCCTAGTCTGAAATTAGCGTCCATAAAAATCATGATTTTTCTAAAAATCAAACTTTTTGGAGATTTTATGACTGATTTCGATTAAAAGCATGATTCTTATCTCTCTTCCAAAATTTCAGCCCGTATGGTCTTATAGAGCCTGAGAAAACTGCTTCCAAAGTTCGAACCCAAGTCTGAAATTAGCGTCCATAAAAATCATGATTTTTCTAAAAATCCAACTCTATGGAAATTTTGTGACTGATTTCGATTTTTAAGCATGATTCTAATCGCTGTTCCAAAATTTCAGCCTGTTTGGTCCCATAGAGCCTGAGAAAACTGCTTCCAAAGTTTGAACCCAAAACCGAAATTAGCGTCCATAAAAATCATGATTTTTCTAAGAATAAAGTTCGAACCCAAGTCTGAAATTAGCGTCCTTAAAAATCATGATTTTTCTAAAAATCCAACTTAATGGAGATTTTATGACTGATTTCGATTTAAAGCATGATTCTTATCGCTGTTCCAAAATTTCAGCCCGTATGGTCTTATAGAGCCTGAGAAAACTGCTTCCAAAGTTCGAACCCAAGTCTGAAATTAGCGTCCATAAAAATCATGATTTTTCTAAAAATCCAACTTTATGGAAATTTTGTGACTGAATTTGATTTGTTCCACGATTATTATCGCTATTCAAAAATTTCAGCCCGTTCGGTCCTATAGAGCCTCAGAAAACTGCTTCCAAAGTTCGAACCCAAGTCTGAAATTAGCGTCAATAAAAATCATGATTTTTCAAAAAATCCAACTTTATTGAAATTTTGTGACTGAATTTGATTTGTACTACGATTCTTACCGCTATTCCGAAATTTCAGCCTGTTTGGTCCCATACAGCCTGAGAAAACTGCTTCCAAAGTTCGAACCCAAGTGTAAAATTAGCGTCCATAAAAATCATGATTTTTCTAAGAATTAAACTTTTTGGAGATTTTATGACTGATTTCGATTAAAAGCATGATTCTTATCTCTCTTCCAAAATTTCAGCCCGTATGGTCTTATAGAGCCTGAGAAAACTGCTTCCAAAGTTCGAACCCGAGTCTGAAATTAGCGTCCATAAAAATCATGATTTTTCTAAAAATCCAACTTAATGGAAATTTTGTGACTGAATTTGATTAGTACCACGATTCTTATCGCAATTCCAAAATTTCAGCCTGTTTGGTTCATAGAGCCTGAGAAAACTGCTTCTAAAGTTCGAACCCAAGTCTGAAATTAGCGTCCATAAAAATCATGATTTTTCTAAGAATCAAACTTTTTGGAGATTTTATGACTGATTTCGATTAAAAGCACGATTCTTATCGCTATTCCAAAATTTCAGCCCGTTTGGTCACATAGAGCCTGAGAAAACTGCTTCCAAAGTTAGAACCCAAGTCTGAAATTAGCGTCCATAAAAATCATGATTTATCTAAGAATCAAACTTAAAGGAGATTTTATGACTGATTTCGATTAAAAGCACGATTCTTATCGCTATTCCAAAATTTCAGCCCGTTTGGTCACATAGAGCCTGAGAAAACTGCTTCCAAAGTTAGAACCCAAGTCTGAAATTAGCGTCCATAAAAATCATGATTTATCTAAGAATCAAACTTAAAGGAGATTTTATGACTGATTTCGATTTAAAGCATGATTCTAATCTCTGTTCCAAAATTTCAGCCCGTATGGTCTTATAGAGCCTGAGAAAACTGCTTCCAAAGTTCGAACACAAGTCTGAAATTAGCGTCCATAAAAATCATGATTTTTCTTAAAATCCACATTTATGGAAATTTTGTGACTGAATTTGATTAGTACCACGATTCTCACCGCTATTCCAAAATTTCAGCCTGTTTGGTCCCATAGAGCCTGAGAAAACTGCTTCCAAAGTTTGAACCCAAAACCGAAATTAGCGTCCATAAAAATCATGATTTTTCTAAGAATCAAACTTTATGGAGATTTTATGACTGATTTTGATTTAAAACATGATTCTGATCACTGTTCCGAAATTTCAGCCCGTTTGGTCCTATAGAGCCTGAGAAAACTGCTTCCAAAGTTCGAACCCAAGTATAAAATTAGCGTCCATAAAAATCATGATTTTTCAAAAAATCCACATTTATGGAAATTTTGTGACTGAATTTGATTAGTACCACGATTCTTACCGCTATTCCAAAATTTCAGCCTGTTTGGTCCCATAGAGCCTGAGAAAACTGCTTCCAAAGTTTGAACCCAAAACCGAAATTAGCGTCCATAAAAATCATGATTTTTCTAAGAATAAAGTTCGAACCCAAGTCTGAAATTAGCGTCCTTAAAAATCATGATTTTTCTAAAAATCCAACTTTATTTATTTTATTTATTTATTTATTTATTTATTAGATACAAATAATTACACACATATTAAGGAAGCTTTGGCTGTCCAACTAGGAAATTTTCCCGTTTTAGGACAGCCAAATTGCCTGGTTTAGTTAACATTTGTACACGCTGCTGTTATGAATTATATTTCCTTACTTAACATTAATAGTTACGCTAGTAATATAGTCTATACACATATATATTTATCAAAGTAATCAAAATAAAAACTTTTTCAGACATATTTGTACACCCGAATATTAGTTTTTTTTATGAAAACACCTGATAAATTTTATCAAGGTACATGTAATAATATGCTTAATGGAGATTTTATGACTGATTTCGATTTAAAGCATGATTCTAATCGCTGTTCCAAAATTTCAGCCCGTATGGTCTTATAGAGCCTGAGAAAACTGCTTCCAAAGTTCGAACCCAAGTCTGAAATTAGCGTCCATAAAAATCATGATTTTTCTAAAAATCCAACTTTATGGAAATTTTGTGACTGAATTTGATTAGTACCAATCGTGGTAAGTAAGAATCGTCTTATCGCTATTCCAAAATTTCAACCCGTTTGGTCCCATAGAGCCTGAGAAAACTGCTTCCAAAGTTCGAACCCAAGTCTGAAATTAGCGTCCATAAAAATCATGATTTTTCTTAAAATCCAACTTTATGGAAATTTTATGACTGATTTCGATTAAAAGCATGATTCTTATCTCTGTTCCAAAATTTCGGCCCTTATGGTCTTATATAGCCTGAGAAAACTGCTTCCAAAGTTCGAACCCAAGTCTGAAATTAGCGTCCATAAAAATCATGATTTTTCTAAAAATCCAACTTTATGGAAAATTTGTGACTGAATTTGATTAGTACCAATCGTGGTAAGTAAGAATCGTCTTATCGCTATTCCAAAATTTCAACCCGTTTGGTCCCATAGAGCCTGAGAAAACTGCTTCCAAAGTTCGAACCCAAGTCTGAAATTAGCGTCCATAAAAATCATGATTTTTCTTAAAATCCAACTTTATGGAAATTTTATGACTGATTTCGATAAAAAGCATGATTCTTATTTCTGTTCCAAAATTTCGGCCCGTATGGTCTTATATAGCCTGAGAAAACTGCTTCCAAAGTTCGAACCCAAGTCTGAAATTAGCGTCAATAAAAATCATGATTTTTCAAAAAATCCAACTTTATGGAAATTTTGTGACTGAATTTGATTTGTACCACGATTCTTACCGCTATTCCGAAATTTCAGCCTGTTTGGTCCCATACAGCCTGAGAAAACTGCTTCCAAAGTTCGAACCCAAGTGTAAATTTAGCGTCCATAAAAATCATGATCTTTCTAAGAATCAAACTTTTTGGAGATTTTATGACTGATTTCTATTTAAAGCATGATTCTTATCCCTGTTCCAAAATTTCAGCCCGTATGGTCTTATAGAGCCTGAGAAAACTGCTTCCAAAGTTCGAACCCGAGTCTGAAATTAGCGTCCATAAAAATCATGATTTTTCTAAAAATCCAACTTAATGGAAATTTTGTGACTGAATTTGATTAGTACCACGATTCTTATCGCTATTCCAAAATTTCAGCCCGTTTGGTCACATAGAGCCTGAGAAAACTGCTTCCAAAGTTAGAACCCAAGTCTGAAATTAGCGTCCATAAAAATCATGATTTATCTAAGAATCAAACTTAGAGGAGATTTTATGACTGATTTCGATTGAACGCATGATTCTAATCTCTGTTCCAAAATTTCAGCCCGTATGGTCTTATAGAGCCTGAGAAAACTGCTTCCAAAGTTCGAACACAAGTCTGAAATTAGCGTCCATAAAAATCATGATTTTTCAAAAAATCCACATTTATGGAAATTTTGTGACTGAATTTGATTAGTACCACGATTCTTACCGCTATTCCAAAATTTCAGCCTGTTTGGTCCCATAGAGCCTGAGAAAACTGCTTCCAAAGTTTGAACCCAAAACCGAAATTAGCGTCCATAAAAATCATGATTTTTCTAAGAATAAAGTTCGAACCCAAGTCTGAAATTAGCGTCCTTAAAAATCATGATTTTTCTAAAAATCCAACTTAATGGAGATTTTATGACTGATTTCGATTTAAAGCATGATTCTTATCGCTGTTCCAAAATTTCAGCCCGTATGGTCTTATAGAGCCTGAGAAAACTGCTTCCAAAGTTCGAACCCAAGTCTGAAATTAGCGTCCATAAAAATCATGATTTTTCTAAAAATCCAACTTTATGGAAATTTTGTGACTGAATTTGATTTGTTCCACGATTATTATCGCTATTCAAAAATTTCAGCCCGTTCGGTCCTATAGAGCCTCAGAAAACTGCTTCCAAAGTTCGAACCCAAGTCTGAAATTAGCGTCCATTAAAATCATGATTTTTCTCAAAATCCAACTTCATGGAAATTTTGTGACTGAATTTGATAAGTACCACGATTCTTATCGCAATTCCAAAATTTCAGCCTGTTTGGTTCATAGAGCCTGAGAAAACTGCTTCTAAAGTTCGAACCCAAGTCTGAAATTAGCGTCCATAAAAATCATGATTTTTCTAAGAATCAAACTTTTTGGAGATTTTATGACTGATTTCGATTAAAAGCATGATTCTTATCTCTGTTCCAAAATTTCAGCCCGTATGGTCTTATAGAGCCTGAGAAAACTGCTTCCAAAGTTCGAACCCGAGTCTGAAATTAGCGTCCATAAAAATCATGATTTTTCTAAAAATCCAACTTAATGGAAATTTTGTGACTGAATTTGATTAGTACCACGATTCTTATCGCAATTCCAAAATTTCAGCCTGTTTGGTTCATAGAGCCTGAGAAAACTGCTTCTAAAGTTCGAACCCAAGTCTGAAATTAGCGTCCATAAAAATCATGATTTTTCTAAGAATCAAACTTTTTGGAGATTTTATGACTGATTTTGATTAAAAGCACGATTCTTATCGCTATTCCAAAATTTCAGCCCGTTTGGTCACATAGAGCCTGAGAAAACTGCTTCCAAAGTCTGAAATTAGCGTCCATAAAAATCATGATTTATCTAAGAATCAAACTTAAAGGAGATTTTATGACTTATTTCGATTTAAAGCATGATTCTTATCTCTGTTCCAAAATTTCAGCCCGTATGGTCTTATAGAGCCTGAGAAAACTGCTTCCAAAGTTCGAACACAAGTCTGAAATTAGCGTCCATAAAAATCATGATTTTTCAAAAAATCCACATTTATGGAAATTTTGTGACTGAATTTGATTAGTACCACGATTTTTACCGCTATTCCAAAATTTCAGCCTGTTTGGTCCCATAGAGCCTGAGAAAACTGCTTCCAAAGTTTGAACCCAAAACCGAAATTAGCGTCCATAAAAATCATGATTTTTCTAAGAATCAAACTTTATGGAGATTTTATGACTGATTTTGATTTAAAACATGATTCTGATCACTGTTCCGAAATTTCAGCCCGTTTGGTCCTATAGAGCCTGAGAAAACTGCTTCCAAAGTTCGAACCCAAGTATAAAATTAGCGTCCATAAAAATCATGATTTTTCAAAAAATCCACATTTATGGAAATTTTGTGACTGAATTTGATTAGTACCACGATTCTTACCGCTATTCCAAAATTTCAGCCCGTTTGGTCACATAGAGCCTGAGAAAACTGCTTCCAAAGTTAGAACCCAAATCTGAAATTAGCGTCCATAAAAATCATGATTTATCTAAGAATCAAACTTAAAGGAGATTTTATGACTGATTTCGATTGAAAGCATGATTCTTATCTCTGTTCCAAAATTTCAGCCCGTATGGTCTTATAGAGCCTGAGAAAACTGCTTCCAAAGTTCGAACACAAGTCTGAAATTAGCGTCCATAAAAATCATGATTTTTCAAAAAATCCACATTTATGGAAATTTTGTGACTGAATTTGATTAGTACCACGATTTTTACCGCTATTCCAAAATTTCAGCCTGTTTGGTCCCATAGAGCCTGAGAAAACTGCTTCCAAAGTTTGAACCCAAAACCGAAATTAGCGTCCATAAAAATCATGATTTTTCTAAGAATCAAACTTTATGGAGATTTTATGACTGATTTTGATTTAAAACATGATTCTGATCACTGTTCCGAAATTTCAGCCCGTTTGGTCCTATAGAGCCTGAGAAAACTGCTTCCAAAGTTCGAACCCAAGTATAAAATTAGCGTCCATAAAAATCATGATTTTTCAAAAAATCCACATTTATGGAAATTTTGTGACTGAATTTGATTAGTACCACGATTCTTACCGCTATTCCAAAATTTCAGCCTGTTTGGTCCCATAGAGCCTGAGAAAACTGCTTCCAAAGTTTGAACCCAAAACCGAAATTAGCGTCCATAAAAATCATGATTTTTCTAAGAATAAAGTTCGAACCCAAGTCTGAAATTAGCGTCCTTAAAAATCATGATTTTTCTAAAAATCCAACTTAATGGAGATTTTATGACTGATTTCGATTTAAAGCATGATTCTAATCGCTGTTCCAAAATTTCAGCCCGTATGGTCTTATAGAGCCTGAGAAAATTGCTTCCAAAGTTCGAACCCAAGTCTGAAATTAGCGTCCATAAAAATCATGATTTTTCTAAAAATCCAACTTTATGGAAATTTTGTGACTGAATTTGAAAAGTATCAATCGTGGTAAGTAAGAATCGTCTTATCGCTATTCCAAAATTTCAACCCGTTTGGTCCCATAGAGCCTGAGAAAACTGCTTCCAAAGTTCGAACCCAAGTCTGAAATTAGCGTCCATAAAAATCATGATTTTTCTTAAAATCCAACTTTATGGAAATTTTGTGACTGAATTTGATTAGTACCACGATTCTTATCGCAATTCCAAAATTTCAGCCTGTTTGGTTCATAGAGCCTGAGAAAACTGCTTCTAAAGTTCGAACCCAAGTCTGAAATTAGCGTCCATAAAAATCATGATTTTTCTAAGAATCAAACTTTTTGGAGATTTTATGACTGATTTCGATTAAAAGCATGATTCTTATCTCTGTTCCAAAATTTCGGCCCGTATGGTCTTATATAGCCTGAGAAAACTGCTTCCAAAGTTCGAACCCAAGTCTGAAATTAGCGTCCATAAAAATCATGATTTTTCTAAAAATCCAACTTTATGGAAATTTTGTGACTGAATTTGATTAGTACCAATCGTGGTAAGTAAGAATCGTCTTATCGCTATTCCAAAATTTCAACCCGTTTGGTCCCATAGAGCCTGATAAAACTGCTTCCAAAGTTCGAACCCAAGTCTGAAATTAGCGTCCATAAAAATCATGATTTTTCTTAAAATCCAACTTTATGGAAATTTTGTGACTGAATTTGATTAGTACCACGATTCTTATCGCAATTCCAAAATTTCAGCCTGTTTGGTTCATAGAGCCTGAGAAAACTGCTTCTAAAGTTCGAACCCAAGTCTGAAATTAGCGTCCATAAAAATCATGATTTTTCTAAGAATCAAACTTTTTGGAGATTTTATGACTGATTTCGATTAAAAGCATGATTCTTATCTCTGTTCCAAAATTTCGGCCCGTATGGTCTTATATAGCCTGAGAAAACTGCTTCCAAAGTTCGAACCCAAGTCTGAAATTAGCGTCAATAAAAATCATGATTTTTCAAAAAATCCAACTTTATGGAAATTTTGTGACTGAATTTGATTTGTACCACGATTCTTACCGCTATTCCGAAATTTCAGCCTGTTTGGTCCCATACAGCCTGAGAAAACTGCTTCCAAAGTTCGAACCCAAGTGTAAAATTAGCGTCCATAAAAATCATGATTTTTCTAAGAATCAAACTTTTTGGAGATTTTATGACTGATTTCTATTTAAAGCATGATTCTTATCCCTGTTCCAAAATTTCAGCCCGTATGGTATTATAGAGCCTGAGAAAACTGCTTCCAAAGTTCGAACCCAAGTCTGAAATTAGCGTCCATAAAAATCATGATTTTTCTAAAAATCCAACTCTATGGAAATTTTGTGACTGAATTTGATTAGTACCACGATTCTTACCGCTATTCCAAAATTTCAGCCCGTTTGGTCCCATAGAGCCTGAGAAAACTGCTTCCAAAGTTCGAACCCAAGTCTGAAATTAGCGTCCATAAAAATCATGATTTATCTAAGAATCAAACTTTAAGAAGATTTAATAACTGATTTCTATTATAAGCATGATTCTGATCACTGTTCAAAATTTCAGCCCGTTTGCTCCCATAGAGCCTGAGACAACTGCCTCCAAAGTTCGAATCCAAGTCTGAAATTAGCGTCCAAAAAAATCATGATTTTTCTAAGAATCAATCTTTTTGGAGATTTTATGACTGATTTTGATTTAAAGCATGATTCTTATCACTGTTCCAAAATTAAAGCCTGTTTGGTTCATAGAGCCTGAGAAAACTGCTTCTAAAGTTCGAACCCAAGTCTGAAATTAGCGTCCATAAAAATCATGATTTTTCTAAGAATCAAACTTTTTGGAGATTTTATGACTGATTTCGATTAAAAGCACGATTCTTATCTCTGTTCCAAAATTTCGGCCCGTATGGTCTTATATAGCCTGAGAAAACTGCTTCCAAAGTTCGAACCCAAGTCTGAAATTAGCGTCCATAAAAATCATGATTTTTCTAAAAATCCAACTTTATGGAAATTTTGTGACTGAATTTGATTAGTACCAATCGTGGTAAGTAAGAATCGTCTTATCGCTATTCCAAAATTTCAACCCGTTTGGTCCCATAGAGCCTGAGAAAACTGCTTCCAAAAATCGAACCCAAGTCTGAAATTAGCGTCCATAAAAATCATGATTTTTCTTAAAATCCAACTTTATGGAAATTTTGTGACTGAATTTGATTAGTACCACGATTCTTATCGCAATTCCAAAATTTCAGCCTGTTTGGTTCATAGAGCCTGAGAAAACTGCTTCTAAAGTTCGAACCCAAGTCTGAAATTAGCGTCCATAAAAATCATGATTTTTCTAAGAATCAAACTTTTTGGAGATTTTATGACTGATTTCGATTAAAAGCATGATTCTTATCTCTGTTCCAAAATTTCGGCCCGTATGGTCTTATATAGCCTGAGAAAACTGCTTCCAAAGTTCGAACCCAAGTCTGAAATTAGCGTCAATAAAAATCATGATTTTTCAAAAAATCCAACTTTATGGAAATTTTGTGACTGAATTTGATTTGTACCACGATTCTTACCGCTATTCCGAAATTTCAGCCTGTTTGGTCCCATACAGCCTGAGAAAACTGCTTCCAAAGTTCGAACCCAAGTGTAAAATTAGCGTCCATAAAAATCATGATTTTTCTAAGAATCAAACTTTTTGGAGATTTTATGACTGATTTCTATTTAAAGCATGATTCTTATCCCTGTTCCAAAATTTCAGCCCGTATGGTCTTATAGAGCCTGAGAAAACTGCTTCCAAAGTTCGAACCCAAGTCTGAAATTAGCGTCCATAAAAATCATGATTTTTCTAAAAATCCAACTCTATGGAAATTTTGTGACTGAATTTGATTAGTACCACGATTCTTACCGCTATTCCAAAATTTCAGCCTGTTTGGTCCCATAGAGCCTGAGAAAACTGCTTCCAAAGTTTGAACCCAAAACCGAAATTAGCGTCCATAAAAATCATGATTTTTCTAAGAATAAAGTTCGAACCCAAGTCTGAAATTAGCGTCCTTAAAAATCATGATTTTTCTAAAAATCCAACTTAATGGAGATTTTATGACTGATTTCGATTTAAAGCATGATTCTAATCGCTGTTCCAAAATTTCAGCCCGTATGGTCTTATAGAGCCTGAGAAAATTGCTTCCAAAGTTCGAACCCAAGTCTGAAATTAGCGTCCATAAAAATCATGATTTTTCTAAGAATCAAACTTTATGGAGATTTTATGACTGATTTTGATTTAAAACATGATTCTGATCACTGTTCCGAAATTTCAGCCCGTTTGGTCCTATAGAGCCTGAGAAAACTGCTTCCAAAGTTCGAACCCAAGTATAAAATTAGCGTCCATAAAAATCATGATTTTTCAAAAAATCCACATTTATGGAAATTTTGTGACTGAATTTGATTAGTACCACGATTCTTATCGCAATTCCAAAATTTCAGCCTGTTTGGTCCCATAGAGCCTGAGAAAACTGCTTCCAAAGTTTGAACCCAAAACCGAAATTAGCGTCCATAAAAATCATGATTTTTCTAAGAATAAAGTTCGAACCCAAGTCTGAAATTAGCGTCCTTAAAAATCATGATTTTTCTAAAAATCCAACTTAATGGAGATTTTATGACTGATTTCGATTTAAAGCATGATTCTAATCGCTGTTCCAAAATTTCAGCCCGTATGGTCTTATAGAGCCTGAGAAAATTGCTTCCAAAGTTCGAACCCAAGTCTGAAATCAGCGTCCATAAAAATCATGATTTTTCTAAAAATCCAACTTTATGGAAATTTTGTGACTGAATTTGAAAAGTACCAATCGTGGTAAGTAAGAATCGTCTTATCGCTATTCCAAAATTTCAACCCGTTTGGTCCCATAGAGCCTGAGAAAACTGCTTCCAAAGTTCGAACCCAAGTCTGAAATTAGCGTCCATAAAAATCATGATTTTTCTTAAAATCCAACTTTATGGAAATTTTGTGACTGAATTTGATTAGTACCACGATTCTTATCGCAATTCCAAAATTTCAGCCTGTTTGGTTCATAGAGCCTGAGAAAACTGCTTCTAAAGTTCGAACCCAAGTCTGAAATTAGCGTCCATAAAAATCATGATTTTTCTAAAAATCAAACTTTTTGGAGATTTTATGACTGATTTCGATTAAAAGCATGATTCTTATCTCTGTTCCAAAATTTCGGCCCGTATGGTCTTATATAGCCTGAGAAAACTGCTTCCAAAGTTCGAACCCAAGTCTGAAATTAGCGTCCATAAAAATCATGATTTTTCTAAAAATCCAACTTTATGGAAATTTTGTGACTGAATTTGATTAGTACCAATCGTGGTAAGTAAGAATCGTCTTATCGCTATTCCAAAATTTCAACCCGTTTGGTCCCATAGAGCCTGAGAAAACTGCTTCCAAAGTTCGAACCCAAGTCTGAAATTAGCGTCCATAAAAATCATGATTTTTCTCAAAATCCAACTTAATGGAAATTTTGTGACTGAATTTGATTAGTACCACGATTCTTATCGCAATTCCAAAATTTCAGCCTGTTTGGTTCATAGAGCCTGAGAAAACTGCTTCTAAAGTTCGAACCCAAGTCTGAAATTAGCGTCCATAAAAATCATGATTTTTCTCAAAATCCAACTTAATGGAAATTTTGTGACTGAATTTGATTAGTACCACGATTCTTATCGCAATTCCAAAATTTCAGCCTGTTTGGTTCATAGAGCCTGAGAAAACTGCTTCCAAAGTTCGAACCCAAGTCTGAAATTAGCGTCCATAAAAATCATGATTTTTCTAAAAATCCAACTCTATGGAAATTTTGTGACTGATTTCGATTTAAAGCATGATTCTTATCGCTGTTCCAAAATTTCAGCCCGTATGGTCTTATAGAGCCTGAGAAAACTGCTTCCAAAGTTCGAACCCAAGACTGAAATTAGCGTCCATAAAAATCATGATTTTTCTAAAAATCCAACTTTATGGAAATTTTGTGACTGAATTTGATTTGTTCCACGATTATTATCGCTATTCAAAAATTTCAGCCCGTTCGGTCCTATAGAGCCTCAGAAAACTGCTTCCAAAGTTCGAACCCAAGTCTGAAATTAGCGTCCATAAAAATCATGATTTTTCTCAAAATCCAACTTAATGGAAATTTTGTGACTAAATTTGATTAGTACCACGATTCTTATCGCAATTCCAAAATTTCAGCCTGTTTGGTTCATAGAGCCTGAGAAAACTGCTTCTAAAGTTCGAACCCAAGTCTGAAATTAGCGTCCATAAAAATCATGATTTTTCTAAGAATCAAACTTTTTGGAGATTTTATGACTGATTTCGATTAAAAGCATGATTCTTATCTCTGTTCCAAAATTTCAGCCCGTATGGTCTTATAGAGCCTGAGAAAACTGCTTCCAAAGTTCGAACCCGAGTCTGAAATTAGCGTCCATAAAAATCATGATTTTTCTAAAAATCCAACTTAATGGAAATTTTGTGACTGAATTTGATTAGTACCACGATTCTTATCGCAATTCCAAAATTTCAGCCTGTTTGGTTCATAGAGCCTGAGAAAACTGCTTCTAAAGTTCGAACACAAGTCTGAAATTAGCGTCCATAAAAATCATGATTTTTCTAAGAATCAAACTTTTTGGAGATTTTATGACTGATTTCGATTAAAAGCACGATTCTTATCGCTATTCCAAATTAGCGTCCATAAAAATCATGATTTTTCTAAGAATCATCTTTTTGGAGATTTTATGACTGATTTCGATTAAAAGCATGATTTTTATCTCTGTTCCAAAATTTCAGCCCGTATGGTCTTATAGAGCCTGAGAAAACTGCTTCCAAAGTTCGAACCCGAGTCTGAAATTAGCGTCCATAAAAATCATGATTTTTCTAAAAATCCAACTTATTGGAAATTTTGTGACTGAATTTAATTAGTACCACGATTCTTATCGCAATTCCAAAATTTCAGCCTGTTTGGTTCATAGAGCCTGAGAAAACTGCTTCTAAAGTTCGAACCCAAGTCTGAAATTAGCGTCCATAAAAATCATGATTTTTCTAAGAATCAAACTTTTTGGAGATTTTATGACTGATTTCGATTAAAAGCACGATTCTTATCGCTATTCCAAAATTTCAGCCCAAATGGTCTTATAGAGCCTGAGAAAACTGCTTCCAAAGTTCGAACCCAAGTCTGAAATTAGCGTCCATAAAAATCATGATTTTTCTAAAAATCTAACTTTATGGAAATTTTGTGACTGAATTTGATTAGTACCACGATTCTTATCGCAATTCCAAAATTTCAGCCTGTTTGGTTCATAGAGCCTGAGAAAACTGCTTCTAAAGTTCGAACCCAAGTATGAAATTAGCGTCCATAAAAATCATGATTTTTCTCAAAATCCAACTTAATGGAAATTTTGTGACTGAATTTGATTAGTACCACGATTCTTATCGCAATTCCAAAATTTCAGCCTGTTTGGTTCATAGAGCCTGAGAAAACTGCTTCCAAAGTTCGAACCCAAGTCTGAAATTAGCGTCCATAAAAATCATGATTTTTCTAAAAATCCAACTCTATGGAAATTTTGTGACTGATTTCGATTTAAAAGCATGATTCTAATCGCTGTTCCAAAATTTCAGCCCAAATGGTCTTATAGAGCCTGAGAAAACTGCTTCCAAAGTTCGAACCCGAGTCTGAAATTAGCGTCCATAAAAATCATGATTTTTCTAAAAATCCAACTTAATGGAAATTTTGTGACTGAATTTGATTAGTACCACGATTCTTACCGCTATTCCAAAATTTCAGCCTGTTTGGTCCCATAGAGCCTGAGAAAACTGCTTCCAAAGTTTGAACCCAAAACCGAAATTAGCGTCCATAAAAATCATGATTTTTCTAAAAATAAAGTTCGAACCCAAGTCTGAAATTAGCCTCCTTAAAAATCATGATTTTTCTAAAAATCCAACTTAATGGAGATTTTATGACTGATTTCGATTTAAAGCACGATTCTTATCGCTATTCCAAAATTTCAGCCCGTATGGTCTTATAGAGCCTGAGAAAACTGCTTCCAAAGTTAAAACCCGAGTCTGAAATTAGCGTCCATAAAAATCATGATTTTTCTAAAAATCCAACTTAATGGAAATTTTGTGACTGAATTTAATTAGTACCACGATTCTTATCGCAATTCCAAAATTTCAGCCCGTTTGGTCACATAGAGCCTGAGAAAACTGCTTCCAAAGTTAGAAACCAAGTCTGAAATTAGCGTCCATAAAAATCATGATTTTTCTAAAAATCCAACTTAATGGAAATTTTGTGACTGAATTTGATTAGTACCACGATTCTTATCGCAATTCCAAAATTTCAGCCTGTTTGGTTCATAGAGCCTGAGAAAACTGCTTCTAAAGTTCGAACCCAAGTCTGAAATTAGCGTCCATAAAAATCATGATTTTTCTAAGAATCAAACTTTTTGGAGATTTTATGACTGATTTCGATTAAAAGCACGATTCTTATCGCTATTCCAAATTAGCGTCCATAAAAATCATGATTTTTCTAAGAATCATCTTTTTGGAGATTTTATGACTGATTTCGATTAAAAGCATGATTCTTATCTCTGTTCCAAAATTTCAGCCCGTATGGTCTTATAGAGCCTGAGAAAACTGCTTCCAAAGTTCGAACCCGAGTCTGAAATTAGCGTCCATAAAAATCATGATTTTTCTAAAAATCCAACTTAATGGAAATTTTGTGACTGAATTTAATTAGTACCACGATTCTTATCGCAATTCCAAAATTTCAGCCTGTTTGGTTCATAGAGCCTGAGAAAACTGCTTCTAAAGTTCGAACCCAAGTCTGAAATTAGCGTCCATAAAAATCATGATTTTTCTAAGAATCAAACTTTTTGGAGATTTTATGACTGATTTCGATTAAAAGCACGATTCTTATCGCTATTCCAAAATTTCAGCCCGTTTGGTCACATAGAGCCTGAGAAAACTGCTTCCAAAGTTAGAAACCAAGTCTGAAATTAGCGTCCATAAAAATCATGATTTATCTAAGAATCAAACTTAAAGGAGATTTTATGACTGATTTTGATTTAAAACATGATTCTGATCACTGTTCCGAAATTTCAGCCCGTTTGGTCCCATAGAGCCTGAGAAAACTGCTTCCAAAGTTCGAACCCAAGTATAAAATTAGCGTCCATAAAAATCATGATTTTTCAAAAAATCCACATTTATGGAAATTTTGTGACTGAATTTGATTAGTACCACGATTCTTACCGCTATTCCAAAATTTCAGCCTGTTTGGTCCCATAGAGCCTGAGAAAACTGCTTCCAAAGTTTGAACCCAAAACCGAAATTAGCGTCCATAAAAATCATGATTTTTCTAAGAATAAAGTTCGAACCCAAGTCTGAAATAAGCGTCCTTAAAAATCATGATTTTTCTAAAAATCCAACTTAATGGAGATTTTATGACTGATTTCGATTTAAAGCATGATTCTAATCGCTGTTCCAAAATTTCAGCCCGTATGGTATTATAGAGCCTGAGAAAACTGCTTCCAAAGTTCGAACCCAAGTCTGAAATTAGCGTCCATAAAAATCATGATTTTTCTAAAAATCCAACTTTATGGAAATTTTGTGACTGAATTTGATTAGTACCAATCGTGGTAAGTAAGAATCGTCTTATCGCTATTCCAAAATTTCAACCCGTTTGGTCCCATAGAGCCTGAGAAAACTGCTTCCAAAGTTCGAACCCAAGTCTGAAATTAGCGTCCATAAAAATCATGATTTTTCTCAAAATCCAACTTAATGGAAATTTTGTGACTGAATTTGATTAGTACCACGATTCTTATCGCAATTCCAAAATTTCAGCCTGTTTGGTTCATAGAGCCTGAGAAAACTGCTTCTAAAGTTCGAACCCAAGTCTGAAATTAGCGTCCATAAAAATCATGATTTTTCTCAAAATCCAACTTAATGGAAATTTTGTGACTGAATTTGATTAGTACCACGATTCTTATCGCAATTCCAAAATTTCAGCCTGTTTGGTTCATAGAGCCTGAGAAAACTGCTTCCAAAGTTCGAACCCAAGTCTGAAATTAGCGTCCATAAAAATCATGATTTTTCTAAAAATCCAACTCTATGGAAATTTTGTGACTGATTTCGATTTAAAGCATGATTCTTATCGCTGTTCCAAAATTTCAGCCCGTATGGTCTTATAGAGCCTGAGAAAACT